>NC_136170.1:3842585-4111340 GCF_965212315.1 Lampetra planeri
GAGTCAGACTCGAGTCATGAATTTGATGACTTGCGACTCGACTTGGACTTGCATAACAATGACTTTGTCCCACCTATGAGATGTGGACTCGAGTCATGTGACTTGGACTCGAGTCAGACTCGAGTCATGAATTTGATGACTTGCGACTCGACTTGGACTTGCATAACAATGACTTTGTCCCACCTCTGCTATACACTATACTATACACTAGTGCTGTACTAGTATACTACACTATACACTACACTATACACTACACTATACACTACACTATACACTACACTACTATACACTATACTACTATACACTACACTATACACTACACTATACACTACACTACTATACACTACACTATACACTACACTATACATTACACTACTATACACTACACTATACACTACACTACTATACACTACACTATACACTACACTACTATATACTACATTATATACTATACTACACTACACACTACACTATACACTAATGCTGTGCTGGTGACGAATTGGCCACGTTCTGTTTACGTGACAACCCTTACGAGTTGGCTGTGTCGGGTGGTGGCGGGTTTAACGACACATTTATATATCCGTGATCTAACCCCCAACAAAATCTACGTTATGGAAAATCAATTATTTTTATTTTAACCAAAAAATCGATTTTACCCCTCCACGATTGCATTTCCAATTACACGATCAACATCGTAGTCGATAACAACAACAACGACAACTTACATTGGGAAATCTCTCAAATTGATCTGAAAGCCCTTCGTGCGTTAAGAAAACGGCTCCGGGGGAAGTGGATATCACAGAGCCACTTCTGAGCTCCCCTTCTTGTTCAAGTGGCGCTCGAGTGCACACAGAGAGGCCCGCGGGAGTGGACATCACAGAGCCACTGCCGTGTGTGTGCGGAGTGGCGGTGTAGAAGCGGTTTGCACCACTGCGTTGCGACCCCGGCGACACGAGTTCGATTCACGGCCAACACTGGTGACAATTATCTGAACCTGTCATGGGCCTCTCCCCTAGGTCGACTTAACCTAAAATGAGTACCTTGTTGTGGTGTACAATGGCAGTCGGGCGTGGTGCTGGGCCCCCACCCCCCCCCCGTGTGCCATCTCGGCCATCATTAAGTGGCCCTACTCGCCAACAGCACTTGCCCCGACAGTCTGTTGAGGCTACCCGGGGGGCCTTTGTCTGTGTGTGGTTGCAGACATGACGGAGCCCACGACGGGACCTCACGTGGAGGAGAACAAACCCAGCACGGGCATCTTCCTCGAGGTGCCCAAGACGGGCAGCGTGGCCGTGGGTGAGGCCCCCCCCCTCCCACCCTCCCACTCTCACCCTCCCACCCTCACCCCCTCCCCCCATCCCCCCCACACCCCTCACCCCCTCCCCCATCTCCCCCTCCCCCCATCCTACCCTCTCCCCATCCCCCCCTCCACTCACACCTTCCCCCCCCCCCTCCATCTCCCCATCCCCCCCTCCCCCCCGCCCCCCTTCCCATTCTCCCCCCATACCATCCCACCCCCCTCCTACCCCCCACCTCGCACCCTCCTCTCCCTTTCCAACCCTGCCAACCCCCCCTCCCCCCATCCCCCCTCCCCCCATCCCCCTCCCCCCTTCCCATTCTCCCCCCATCCCCCCCTCCCCCCTTCCCAACCTCCCACCCTCTCTCCCTTTACACCCCCCCTCCCACCCTCCTCTCCCCCTCCCACACCTCCCCCCTCCCGCCCTCCCGCCCTCCCCTCACAACCCCCTCCCACCCTCACCATGTGGCACCACGAGCGTCTGTGCTCTCGTCTGCGTGCAGGAGCCGACACCCTCTTCGTGGCCAAGGTGTCTGGAGAAGGAGTCGGGAAGAAGCCGGTGGTGAAGTGGTTCAAGGTTGGTTCTGACGCTCAGGGGTGGGGGGAGGGGGGGCGAGGGGGAGGGGGTGGAGAGTTTGGGCACTGGGAATGGACATCTCTGAAGTTTGCGGAATCAATGTCTATTGGGACTCAACTCAAAGGGAGACCATCGTTTAGATTGAGATCAGCCCCAGGAGACCGGGTGTCATGATCAAAGTCTTGAGACTTGGAACCAGGAGACCGGGTGTCAGGATCAAAGTCCTGAGACTTGGAACCAGCAGACCGGGTGTCGGGATCAGAGTTTTGGGACTTGGAACCAGGAGACCGGGTGTCAGGATCAGAGTCTTGAGACTTGGAACCAGGAGACCGGGTGTCGGGATCAGAGTCTTGACACTTGGAACCAGCAGACCGGGTGTCAGGATCAGAGTTTTGGGACTTGGAACCAGGAGACCGGGTGTCAGGATCAGAGTCTTGAGACTTGGAACCAGGAGACCGGGTGTCGGGATCAGAGTCTTGACACTTGGAACCAGCAGACCGGGTGTCGGGATCAGAGTCTTGGGACTTGGAACCAGGAGACCGGGTGTCAGGATCAAAGTCCTGAGACTTGGAACCAGGAGACCGGGTGTCGGGATCAGAGTCTTGACACTTGGAACCAGCAGACCGGGTGTCAGGATCAGAGTCTTGGGACTTGGAACCAGGAGATCGGGTGTCAGGATCAGAGTCTTGACACTTGGAACCAAAAGACCGGGTGTCAGGATCAGAGTTTTGGGACTTGGAACCAGGAGACCGGGTGTCGGGATCAGAGTCTTGACACTTGGAACCAGGAGACCGGGTGTCGGGATCAGAGTCTTGACACTTGGAACCAGGAGACCGGGTGTCAGGATCAAAGTCCTGAGACTTGGAACCAGCAGACCTGTTGTCATGATCAGAGTCTTGAGACTTGGAATCAGCAGACCGGCTTTCAGGATGGAGAGAGGGCACAAGGTTTTCTATCGCTGCTTGTTGAGATGGGGAGGGAGGAAGACGATGAATCGAAGGCCCCTTTGTCCACAACTCATCGGAGGCACTCACCCCCCTGGCGTTGTGGTGGCGGTGGCACAGGGGAAGTGGCTGGACCTGGCGAGCAAGGCCGGGAAGCACCTCCAGTTCAAGGAGAACTACGACAGGAACACCAAGGTGAGAGATGCAGCTCCATCGCTACAGCTCCACCACTCAGCTCCACCACTCAGCTCCACCTCCACCACTCAGCTCCACCACTCAGCTCCACCTCCACCACTCAGCTCCATCTCCACCACTCAGCTCCATCTCCACCACTCAGCTCCATCTCCACCACTCAGCTCCACCACTCAGCTCCACCTCCACCACTCAGCTCCACCACTCAGCTCCACCACTCAGCTCCACCTCCACCACTCAGCTCCACCACTCAGCTCCATCACTCAGCTCCACCTCCACCACTCAGCTCTACCACTCAGCTCCACCTCCACCACTCAGCTCCATCTCCACCACTCAGCTCCATCTCCACCACTCAGCTACACCACTCAGCTCCACCTCCACCACTCAGCTCCACCACTCAGCTCCACCACTCAGCTCCACCTCCACCACTCAGCTCTACCACTCAGCTCCACCTCCACCAGTCAGCTCCACCACTCAGCTCTATCTCCACCACTCAGCTCCACCACTCAGCTCCATTTCCACCACTCAGCTCCACCACTCAGCACCACCACTCAGCTCCACCTCCACCACTCAGCTCTACCACTCAGCTCCACCTCCACCACTCAGCTCCATCCCCACCACTCAGCTACACCTCCACCACTCAGCTCCATCTCCACCACTCAGCTCCACCACTCAGCTCCACCATTCAGCTCCACCTCCACCACTCAGCTCCATCCCCACCACTCAGATCCACCTCCACCACTCAGCTCCACCACTCAGCTCCATCTCCACCACTCAGCTCTACCACTCAGCTCCACCTCCACCACTCAGCTCCATCCCCACCACTCAGATCCACCTCCACCACTCAGCACCACCACTCAGCTCCACCTCCACCACTCAGCTCTACCACTCAGCTCCACCTCCACCACTCAGCTCCATCCCCACCACTCAGCTACACCTCCACCACTCAGCTCCACCACTCAGCTCCATCTCCACCACTCAGCTCCACCACTCAGCTCCACCATTCAGCTCCACCTCCACCACTCAGCTCCATCCCCACCACTCAGATCCACCTCCACCACTCAGCTCCACCACTCAGCTCCACCACTCAGCTCCATCTCCACCACTCAGCTCCACCACTCAGCTCCACCACTCAGCTCGATCTCCACCACTCAGCTCCACCACTCATCTCCACCACTCAGCTCCATCCCCACCACTCGGCTCCATCGCTTTGACCCGCCGGGGGGGAACTCATTCAACGCGGCCGCCCCTCTGCTTGGCCCCCCCGTGCCCAGATCTACTCGTACGAGATGAGAATCATCAAGGCCAAGGAGAGCTACGCGGGCAGCTACCGCTGCGAGGTGTCGGTGCGTGACAAAGCCGACACCGCCTACTTCGACCTTACCGTGGAAGGTGAGCGGCTGGTGGCGGTGGTGAGCGGTGGTGAGCGGCGGGTGGTGGTGGTGAGCGGTGGTGAGCGGCGGTGGTGAGCGGTGGTGAGCGGCGTGTGGCGGTGGTGAGCGGTGGTGAGCGACGGTGGTGAGCGGTGGTGAGCGGCGGGTGGCGGTGGTGAGCGGCGGGTGGTGGTGGTGAGCAGTGGTGAGCGGTGGTGAGCGGCGGGTGGCGGTGGTGAGCGGTGGTGAGCGGTGGTGAGCGGCGGGTGGCGGTGGTGAGCGGTGGTGAGCGGCGGGTGGCGGTGGTGAGCGGTGGTGAGCGGTGGTGAGCGGCGGGTGGCGGTGGTGAGCGGTGGTGAGCGGCGGGTGGTGGTGGTGAGCAGTGGTGAGCAGTGGTGAGCGGCGGGTAGCGGTGGTGAGCGGTGGTGAGCGGTGGTGAGTGGCGGGTGGTGGTGGTGAGCAGTGGTGAGCGGTGGTGAGCGGCGGGTGGCGGTGGTGAGCGGCGGTGAGCGACGGACAGACAGCCCATGGGGGCCAGCAACTCCGCTGTTGTGACGCATCTCACTTTCGTGATGTCTCACTCCTTGTAGCCCCCCCCCTTCCCGTCTCTCTCCACTTGTAATAAACTTCCTCTGTATGTTGGGCAGCGCTGCCACCCATAGACTCAACACTGTCACCCATAGACTCAACACTGTCACCCATAGACTCAACACTGCCATCCATAGACTCAAGACTTCCCATAGACTCAAAACTGCTGCCAATTGACTCAACACTGCCACCCCTAGACCCATCACTGCTACCCATAGAGTCATCACTGCCACCCATAGACTCAACACTGCCATCCATAGACTCAAGACTTCCCATAGACTCAAAACTGCTGCCAATTGACTCAACACTGCCACCCCTAGACCCATCACTGCTACCCATAGAGTCATCACTGCCACCCATAGACTCAACACTACCACCCATAGACTCACCACTGCACCATAGACTCAACACTACCCCATAGACTCAACACTGCACCATTGACTCAACACTGGCACCCATAGACTCAACACTGCCACCCATAGACTCAACACTGCTACCCATAGACTCAACACTGCCACCCATAGACTCAACACTGTTACCCATAGACTCAACACTGCTACCCATAGACTCAACACTGCTACCCATAGACTCAACACTGCTACCCATAGACTCAACACTGCTACCCATAGACTCAACACTGCTACCCATAGACTCAACACTGCTACCCATAGACTCAACACTGCTACCCATAGACTCAACACTGCTACCCATAGACTCAACACTGCCACCCATAGACTCAACACTACCACCCATAGACTCAACACTGCACCATAGACTCAACACTGTCACCCATAGACTCAACACTGCCACCCATAGACTCAACACTGCCACCCATAGACTCAACACTGCCACCCATAGCCTCAACACTGCCACCCATAGACTCAACACTGCCACCCATAGCCTCAACACTGCCACCCATAGCCTCAACACTGCCACCCATAGACTCAACACTGCCAACCATAGACTCAACACTGCCAACCATAGACTCAACACTGCCACCCATAGCCTCAACACTGCCAACCATAGACTCAACACTGCCAACCATAGACTCAACACTGCCACCCATAGCCTCAACACTGCCACCCATAGCCTCAACACTGCCACCCATAGCCTCAACACTGCCACCCATAGCCTCAACACTGCCACCCATAGACTCAACACTGCCACCCATAGCCTCAACACTGCCAACCATAGACTCAACACTGCCAACCATAGACTCAACACTGCCACCCATAGCCTCAACACTGCCACCCATAGCCTCAACACTGCCACCCATAGCCTCAACACTGCCAACCATAGACTTCGCCTTGCTCCGGAGTGGGGTGAGCAATCTATTTGCAGATCAGCACACTTACCTTTGCCGTGGCCGAGCAGCGCTGGACTCCTGCTGTCTGTTTGCTCTCTCTTTGTGGCAGCTCCTGCCGAGTCCGCCATGGATTTGAGAGCCGCGTTCAGAAGATCGTGAGTAGAACAAAAACCCGCACGCACCCTAGAACTTCCTCGTCTCCTGCATCCGAGTGGCGAGACTCTGATCCTGACACCCAGTCTCCTGGATCTGAGACTCAATGAGGAGTCTGATCCTGACACCCAGTCTCCTGGATCTGAGACTCAATGAGGAGTCTGATCCTGACACCTAGTCTCCTGGATCTGAGACTCAATGAGGAGTCTGATCCTGACACCCAGTCTCCTGGTTCTGAAACTCAATGAGGAGTCTGATCCTGACACCCAGTCTCCTGGATCTGAGACTCAATGAGGAGTCTGATCTTGACACCCAGTCTCCTGGATCTGAGACTCAATGATGAGTCTGATCTTGACACCCAGTCTCCTGGATCTGAGACTCAATGAGGAGTCTGATCCTGACACCCAGTCTCCTGGATCCGAGACTCAATGAGGACTGTGATCTAGACCCCGGTCTCCTGGATCCGAGACTCAGTGAGGACAATAATCGTGAAACCCGGTCTCCTATAGTCCCCAGTCTAATCCTGAAACCTGGCCTCTTGGATCAGAGTCTCAGTGAAGACTCTGATCCTGAATTTTGGCCTCCTGGATCCCAGTCTCCATCAAGACTCCGATCCAGAATGTTGGCCTTCTGAGATGCCAGTTTCTCAGGCACCCCAATGTAAACCACCCCACTTGTGCGTGCCTCGTGAGTGAACGTCTCGCCCGTGAGACATGAGCTGTCAAACTCAAATTCACGTGTGGTGGGTTGTTGTTGTTGTTGTTGATGGTTACAGGAGCGGCGGAGAGGATGCGGGCGAGCTGGATTTCAGTGGCCTACTGAAGAAAGGGTACGACCATCTTCTCTCTCTCCGTCTCTGTCTCTGTGTGTGTATCTCTCTCTCTTTCTGTCTGTGTGTGTGTCTCTGTGTGTGAGTGTATCTCTCTCTGTCTCTGTGTGTGTGTCTCTCTCTGTCTCTGTGTGTGTATCTCTCTCTCTGCCTGTGTGTGTGTGTCTCTCTCTGTCTCTGTTGTCTGTGTGTGTCTCTCTCTGTGTCTGTGTGTGTCTCTCTCTGTCTCTGTGTGTGTGTGTGTCTCTCTCTGTCTGTCTCTGTCTCTGTGTGTGTCTCTCTCTGTCTCTGTCTGTGTCTCTCTCTCTCTGTGTGTCTCTCTCTCTCTGTGTGTCTCTCTCTATCTGTGTGTGTGTGTGTCTCTGTGTGTGTCTCTCTCTTTCCGTCTCTCTCACGAGATGCATAATGACTGAACCAGAGTCCTGAACCAACGCTCCTCCTGACTCCTGCCCCTCGCCGACCCCTCTTTGTCTTCCCAACACAACCATGCCTCACCATTATTTTTCAGCCCCCCAAGCATTCTGTTGCCAGGCATACCCCCCCCCCCTCCTTTATCAATCACCTCTCGATTTGTTGTCATCAAAAGTACACCACCACTTACAATAACCTTATTAATTTCAATTATCACGCTATGTATAAATTTATAATTGCTAAGCTCCTTAGTAGAGGCGCTATTTAAGTTTCATTTAAAATAAGAATATGAATACCGGTCGACTGTCAACCCCCTCCCTCCTCGTCCCAATATCAGGCCAACGTTTTTGCATATGGGCTGAGCGAGTGAGCGAGCGAGCGAATGAGCGAATGAGTGACCATGTGAGTGACCCATTCACTGACTGACTGAGCGAGCGATCCGTTGAATGACTTAGCGAGCGAATGAGCGATTGAGTGACCAAGTGAGCGATGCCTTCACTGACTGACTGAGCGAGCGATCCATTGACTAACTAGCAAGCAAGCGAGCCATTGAGTAACCAAGTGAGTGATCCATTCACTGACTGATTGAGTGAGCGATCCATTCGCTGACTTAGCGAGCGATTGAGTAACCAAGTGAGCGATCCATTCACTGACTGACTTGAGCGAGCAACCCATTGACTGACTGAGCGAGCGAGCGAGAAATTGAGCGAACGACCTCCTTCAACTCGGCAGGAAGGCGAAGGGTCCCGAGCAGCAGGAGCCTGACGTGGACGTGTGGGAACTGCTGAAGAACGCGAAGCCATCGGAGTTCGAGAAGATCGCCTTCCAGTATGGCATCACCGACCTGCGCGGCCTCCTGCGGCGCCTCAAGCGGATGAAGCGCGAGGTGCAGAAGAGCCCAGGTGCGGTGCACAGTGCCAACGACGACGACATCAAGAGACAATAACAGCAGCCATGATTATTGTTAGCGCAGCGATGCAACACACGTGTTTCACAGCGGAGAGGCAATAGGGGAAACTCAAGCCGGTGGCAACTGTCCCTGTGTGGCACAAGTTGAACGCAGTGGCCCGGCCTGCTAAAGTGGCAATTTGGCTGGCAGTAAGGGGCTGAGGGGAACGGGGGGTGGGCGATGTTGATAGCTCAACAAAGTGGCTCATCGTTGGCCTGAAATTGGGACGAGGAGGGAGGGGGGTTGACAGTCGACCGGGATTCATCTTCTTTGTGTGGCAATGTACAGCGGCAGTCCAGTAATCTGACCGCGTGACGTTGATTCTAAATTCGGAGCGAAAAACCGGAGGACCCGGAGAAAGAGAGAGAGAGACACGCAAACTCCAAATACACAGGAGGCGTAGTCAGGGTCGGGATTGAACCCACGACCTCCTGCAATAGCAGAAGACGGGAAGGAATTCAATAGCTGATCGTCAGAGCAGTGGGAGAACGGTCACAAGCCGCCCAGTGTGGCTGCCTTGTTGTTGTTGTTTGTGTTTGTGGCCACGAGTGGGCATGGCAGGGTGCTGGCAGCACAGCGGGTGACACCTGCTGTGCCTCAGCAAGAACAGTCTGGGTTACACTCCTGACTCGGGCAACTGAACTCTGTGTGTGGAGTTTGTAAGTTCTCTCCCCCTGTTATGCAGAGCGTGAGAGTGAGTGAGTGGAGTTTGTATGATTTCCCCCTGTTCTGTAGACTAAGTGAGTGAAATTTGTATGATCACCCCCTGTTCTACAGAGTGAGTGAGTGGAGTTTTTATGATCTCCCCATGTTCTGTAGAGTAAGTGAGTGAACTTCTTGGTTCTTTCAGTAAAGTCACGTAGAAGGGAAATAATAAAATAATACAAATAAAACATAATAAAATAATTTTCACGACGTTTCGGCCACAACGCAAGCAGCCGTCCTCACGTGAAGAACAGGTCTGTCGGAAAGACAGCGTCTGAATGAACACCACCAGGCTTGGCAGCGTATATTTAAGCTGGGTTGGAGGGGGAAGAGCGCCTTGACAAAGGACAGTGCAGTTTGTATGATCTCCCCCTGTTCTACAGAGTGAGTGCAGTTTGTATGATCTCCCCCTGTTCTACAGAGTGAGTGAGTGGAGTTTGTATGATCTCCCCCTGTTCTACAGAGCGAGTGAGTGGAGTTTGTTTGATCTTCCCCTGTTCTACAGAGTGAGTGGAGTTTGTATGATCTCCCCCTGTTCTACAGAGTGAGTGAGTGGAGTTTGTATGATCTCACCCTGTTCTGCACGTCAAGCGATTGTCGAATCGCCGTGACCCCCGACCCCGCTTGTTGTTGTTTATTGACGCAAGCTCCCATTTTTCCTCCTCATCGCAGCCGTGTTGCCATGTCTCATGGACGGGCTGACCGACCAACAGCGACCGCAACCACTTCGTTCCCCCCCCCCCCCAGTCCTTGTGTCGTCACACACTGTGTCGTCACACACTGTCGTCACACACGGTGTCGTCACACACACTGTGTCGTCACAGTGTCGTCACACACACTGTGTCGTCACACACTGTCGTCACACACGGTGTCGTCACACACACTGTGTCGTCACAGTGTCGTCACACACACGAGTAGTTGGTCAAACACACGTGCTGTCGTCATTTCGTTTTTTTTATCTCCGCAGCTTTTGTTGTTGTTATTGTTGTTGTTATGTACGAGTTGTTTACAAACCTTAGTTCAATGTACCTCACCAAAGCGGTGCCGAGTAATGGTTTGTCAAAGGTTTGTGAGTTTTAACGTTTACCCTCCTCCTCATCCTCCTCATCCTCCCCCCTCTCCCCTACCTCCCTCCCCCTCTTCATCTTCCTTCCCCCTCCTCCCCCCCCACTTCATCCTCCTCCTCCTTTCCCCTACCTCCTCGATCCTCATCCTCATCCCTCCTCATCCTCCTCCTCCCTCCTCACACTCCTCCCCCCCTCCTCCCTCCTCACACTCCTCCCCCCCTCCTCCCTCCTCATCCTCCTCCCCCCTCCTCATCGTCCCCCCCCCCCTCCTCCCTCCTCACACTCCTCCCCCCCTCCTCCCTCCTCCTCATCCTCCTCTCCCGCCACACTCCTCCCGCCTCCTCTTCCCCCCCTCCTCCCTCCTCATCCTCCTCCACTCCCCTCCCTCCTCATCCTCCTCCCTCCTCCTCCTCCTCCTTCCTCGCTCGGGTCTTATCAAGAATGTCTTTGCCACAGCAATGTGGAATTTCTACCGCCAGCTCCGCAGGGCTGGAGTCAAAAGCGGATTGAGCACCGACCGACCTCTCAGTGCTGCTCACTCGAGAACATGAAAAAACTTCCGGCTCCGGGCGCGCGCGCGTGGTCAGGGAGCGGTGGCGCAGCGGTTAGCACGGCGACACCTGCGCTATGAACACGCCCGTCAACCCGAATTCGATTCCTCCGCTCATGGCCACCAGCGATAGCGATGATCTGATACCGGTCCCTTGGCCAGGACGACCGACTCAGCCTCCAAAAATGAGTACCCGGGTGTAGCGGTGTGTCATAAAAACATCGCCACCGGGGAAGACAAAGGCGGCCGGGCGTGGTAGTGCTGGCGACCCACCTCCTCTGTGTGTGCCCACAGTGCGCCGGCCTTCATAGGGTGCTGCTACTCGCTAACAGCAACTTGTCCCAACAGTCTGTTCAGGGATCTTTGTCTTTGTTACAGGCGACGTCGATGAGGATCTGTGTGCGTGTGTTCTGTGGTTTTTGATTCACGCTCGGACGTCACATCACAACATCCTTTGACCCTCGACAGCCGCTACACACACACTCCACGCACACATCACACACACCACACACATCCTACACACACACGCCACACACATGTAGCCATTAATTTTTCTCCACATGTTTTAAGTCACCGTTTGGCTCATTCAAGGTGATATTGGCCACATGTAGTCCCTCTGCAAGCAGCGCACTTGTTTCTTCTTGTTGTTCATCGGCCGTCAATACGACATCCACGGCTCTCTTTAACTTTTTATTTTTTTCCGTGGAACATCGCGAGAGAGACTCCGGGGCTTAATTTTGAAAAATAATTACCGCCCCCTTCTAACTTTTTTTGCATTTGTTTTGCAAATGCTGTATCTTCCCCCCTTTTCTCTCACTCTCCTCTTCCTCTCTATCTCTCTTGTCTATTATATGCAAACAACCACCACGACAACAACCGCAAACAAACAACCACCACGACAAACACGTTGCCGGACAATCGATCGTTCTCGCACCGGACGACCAGAGGGGGTTCACATCGGAATTGAAACTTCTCACCACCACCAAAAAGAAGAAATCACCGCATCTCTCATTCCTCCATTCTTTCCCTCCGCTTGGACCCCTTCCTCGCCAATGCTTCCTACCACCACTCCCATCTTCGCACACACACACCGCACCTCATTCCCCTCCTCCCCCTTCCTTCGACCCACTTCCTTCCCTACCCGAGCTTGTAACCCCACTATAACCCTCAAAGTCCATCTTGTTCTTCACCACACACACCGCAACCTCTCATTCCTTCCTTCCTTCCTTTGGGCCCCCCCCCTTCCCCTCTAATGCCTGCTCCCACCCCCTATATCTTCACACACACACCTCAACTCATTCCCCTCCTTCCTCTCCTCTCCTCTCCTGATGACTCTATTTCCTTCCCTTCCAGAGCTTATAACCCCACCATAACCCTCAAAGTCCATCTAGCTCTTCACCACACACACACCGCACCTCCTCCATTTGCCCCCAGCCTTGCCGCTATGACCCCCCCACCCCATCCTGTCTCATCCTTGTAACTCCCCACACCGCTCCTCCACCGTGACCCTCCCCACACACTACCACCACCACCGCCAACACCGCCACCACAAGCTCCCGACAACCGCCATCGTGAGTTTCTCCCGAAACTCAAAAAGATTTCCGTCTAGAAAAAGGCGTCGTCCATCCGGTGGGTGAGCCCCTTCCTTCCCTCCCCCCGTGCCAATTTGGGTCGGTGGGAGGGGGGATTGGTGGCACGCCGATCAAAATCAAAAGGCCATCGGATTTTGATCGAGATTTTATTTCCCGACTCCTTCTTCTTCTCCCCCCTCCCACCCACCCCAAACCCCGACCAAATCTGTTTTTTTTCTTCTCTCTCCGGTGCTGTTCCAAATCTTCTTGGTGCCGATGTCAAAGAAAAATTCGGTAGAGATCCATTCTTTCTTGACTGGCTCTTTTTGTTAGTTTTTTTTGTTTTTGCTCGTTTACGAATAACGAAAACCCACCACCACCCACACTTTCTCATTTTTGAGTTCACCTCTCACTTTGCTTCTTGTTCAAGTGGCAGCAGATGCCAAAAATGGTCGCGGTAGTGATCTTAGGCAAATTATTTTTTTTGGAGGATATCGGGTGGTACCCATGGTTTAGAGGGAGCAAACATTGAAAAGTCATGAGCTTGGGAAAATAATATAGGTAGAGACATGAGATTGTGGGAGTTTCAAACCGTGGGGGCAGTGAAGGGGAGAATCAGCGACCTGCTGCTGAGTAAAAGTTGATTTGGGGCTTTACACAGGAAGCATTGATCACTGTAGCGGAGAGTGCTTGGAGGGGAGTGAGATGAGAGGGGAGAGGCAGCAGAGTGCATCGAGGGGAGTAGAGCGAGATGAGAGGGGAATGTAGGAGAGCGGACTAGCGGTAGGGTTGAGCAGTCTAGTGGTAGAGTCTGGATGAATGTACATGGTGCTAAAGGTATTGGAGTCTTCGCTTAGGGCAGTGGAAGAAGAGAAGGGAGGATTGTTTTGTGTAATTACCTGTAACAAAAACTTTGTAAAGACCAATTAGTACAAGCGAACTGATGTGGTGAACTCAAAAAAGAGCCGGCGATCCATGCATATAATCAATATTTACCTTAAAATAATAGTTTTTTTTCCTTCAAAATTAAACCCAGTTGAACAGATGTATATCAACCCTTTTTTGGTTATATGCAAGACAGTCAAAGAATTCTTTCACAGCTTTTTTTCTCTTTTTACTTCTGAAAGAATCCAACGTCTCACACCATTACCATGACGTGACATGACGCCTACCTTCCCCCCCCCCCCGTCCCACCCTCTCTCTGCATGTTACAAATATTTCAAATGGCCAGAAAAAGCTTCTTATCGTGTTTCCTCTCGATGACTGTGTTGGAGCAGGAGCGGCGGGCGGTGAACCTGGCCGATGGAAACGTTGAGAGACGTCCATCCAGGAAGTTGTCTCCTGCCGAGGTTTTATCGCAAAATTCAGGCAGTCACGTGGATACAAATGACGGCTGCCCCAAAAGAAAAGTGGCAAAATAAAAAATGGCGGCAATATAAAATGGCGGCCTTACAAAATGGCGGAAAGTAATACAAATGGCGGCCATAAAAATGTCGATGAGTTCAAAATAGTGGCTTAGAGTGGTAAGTCATCCTAACAGACGAATTTCCCCTCATAGCAGATTAAACAAAAAGATTCAACCCAAAATAAGTGTAGATATTGCTGATGCAGTGTGTTCTTGAAATATCAGGGCTGATTTAGGGGTGGGTTTACCCTGGTATATCTATCCATTGTCTTTAGACAAAACACTATTATTTCCTTGAAGAACCAAATGTATCCCATTTACAGCTTGTGATGCTATTTATATTGCACTTTATATTATAGTAATGATGATAATATAAAACGGCAATATAAAAGGTACAAAAATAAACGCACCACAGAAAATCACGAGCCAATTCTGGATCGCATAGTCCAATGCACTGAACGGACTTGCAATGGCACGTGAGGTTTCTCTAACGGTGTTGCCAACTCAGCAATGTTGTCGCTAGATTGAGGGATTTTTTAGGGTTCCCCTTGCAATAAACTTTTTTGACCCGAGCGACGAATCCAAGGAGACACTTCCGAGACGTAGAGACGGTGCAGGCCTTATGAACGACCCCTGGCTTGTTGTGTTGAGGATCGAAAATCAGTTTTATAAACTGGTTATTTCGCGATGCGTCTGCTGCCACTGCTGACAGTGGTACGCCAGCGCAACACATTCGCCACTAACAAGACGTATGGTTTACTTGAGTGCCATTGTCTGAAAAATGTCACACATTATATATTTGTCCTTTTAAGGGCAACAACCGCCCCTTAGCCACTGAGTGGCGGTGACATCACCACAGCGCTTGAGTGCACTTGAAGGTGGAGGTGTTACCAGCCCATCGCACCCATCTGGAGCACTTTGAAGGCCACACACACGACGCGTGGTGTGGTTATTTGATGAACGTGCCGAGCTATTTTACCCTGCGTAATACGTTGTGGTGGGGGTAATTTTTTGCCTAGCCAAATTTTTCCCCAATGACTTTCAGAAGCTCGATCTCACGACATGGTGGTAGTGACTTTGCTGAGGTTTGTTTGGCTTTCACATTTACGCTTTGATGGGTTGGCAACACCGCGTTTTTATGCACGGCATGGAGACCCGGCTGTATCCTGGGAAGGGAAGAAACAATTTGCCAACGTTGGGATAGCAATGGGTTAACGCTCCATGTTTGACTGGATAACCACAAGCCGTCATTGCTTTGCACACTTTTCAGATTACTTTAGAAGTGCGATATCATATTATCTTTAGAAAATATTTTTCTAGGTTCTCCTCCACTCCCCAAAACATTACAGCGTTGGGCCAACGTTGGCATGTGGTTGGAACTGTTGACCCAATGTTCGCTCAATGTTCCACGTTTTACTTTTCTCACCGTTATTTCGAGGACAAACTGCACACAGTTTAAAGTTACACTCGGCTCCTACCAGTGGATATTTATGAAACGATGTCCAACGTTTTACCCCATGGGCTGGGTATCCCTCTTCAGGAACTGAGCGAACTTCCTATCATTGATGAGATTTTCATCATCGTCAGCATTGTCAGCATTGAGAAATCGTTAATAATGGCATCATCATCGCCATTGTCCCGCGGTGGCTAGCAGATGTTAACTACCTAGCCTGGTATACAGGAGGTCGTTGGTTTGATCCCAACCATGACGCCTGTTATATATTTGAAATTTTAGTGTCTCTCTTCCTGTGGTCTCGTGGATTTTTCTCTGGGTCCTCCGGTTTTTCCATCAACGTTTTAGAACCAATGTCACGGCGTTTAGAGTATTTGGCTGCTACAAATTCCCAGACAATGATGATGATGATAAGTCACTTTGTTGAGCTATCATTTGTGATAGCTAGGCCTGCTTCTGAAAAAGAGCTAAATAGCTAAACAATATAGTTTTTAGTTTGTAGTTAATGCTCTCTACTGTAAAATCATGATTTCGGCCAAACATTCCAAAGTAGCAGGACCCTCTTCACAAAAGGCTCCTCAAATTCAGGCTTTTTATCTACAAATAACAAATAGTTATTATGATGATTATATACTGTTCAAAATATGGCTTACAAATTCAGCAAAACTCGGTTCTACCCACCCCTGCCGGGAATGGCGATGGCTGTCCGTGGCGGTGGGTGCGCATACGCAGCTCAACATTCAGTGCAGCTTTCCATTCGGTCTCCTGAAGGAGCGCCTTGTGTAGTGAAAACGTCGGACATCGCTCGGCAGGTCAAATCTGGAAGCGCATCGGAGGAAGCCGCAGAGCCAGACATGGAAGCCCAAAGGAATTGTTGCCACTTTTGTGACCGCCTGAATTTAGCGAAACGAGCGCACCAATGTGGCGCGACAGTGCAGGGACATGCGAGACCTTCCGTAGTATCGAGCCGGCACCGTCCCAGTAAACCGCATGCACCATTGGCGTCGAAGTTGATGCAACATTGTTGGAGCGACGTTGGGCCGACATTGCTTCAATGTCGTGTTAATGTCGCATCCACGTCGAGTCAACGTCGTGCCAATGTCGCGTCGACGTTGGGCCGACGTTGAGTCAGCATCGAGTCAGTGTTGCGTCCACATCGGGCCAACTTTGCGTTCACGTCGGGCCGACGTTGCACCCACATTGCGTCAATGTTGTGCCAACATTGCCCCGACATCGTGCCAACGTTGCACCGACATCGCGTCAACGTTGCGTCAACGTCGCCCTGACGTAGCATCAACGTTGCATCAACGTTGGGCCAACGTTCCCCACCATTTACTGGGACGCAGCGGTGGCAGTGGAAACTGAATAAGAAGCAATGGCGCTTTTTTGCCGGGGGAGGGTGGGAGGGTGACCCCGTTGGGTGATTGCTTGCGGCGATTCTCCTTCGTCTGTTGTTGTTGTTTTTGTTGTTTGTTGTTTGGACCGAACACCCGAACCCCCACTGGGTGTCTTCAGATTGATTTAAAATTTTGGACGCCAACACGAAAATTACTCCAGCACCTCCACAACCACTCATCGTTGTCATCCCCATCTCATCGTCATCCCAATCCACCTCATCACCACCGTCCACCACCACATTGAGCCTCCGATTTTACATCAACTTTTTTTACTCTTCAAGCCTGCAACAACCTTTCACCGAGTGTCAAGACTCCTTGCCAGGAGCGAGATATCTCTGCCCCCCCCCCGCTTCCAATTCTCGTGTTGCCATGCCCATTTTAAATAATTGAAGCCGTCACTGTCCGTCGTCCGGAGGCCTTTTCTTTGAGCCGTCGCGTCATCATTGAGCCGTCGAATGACTGAACTCCCCCCCCCCCAATCACCCCCCTCCACCACCCCCTCCAACCACCCGGCAGCTTTCAAGAAGAAGTTGGAGCCCACCTATCAGGTGGACAAGGGTGGCAAGGTGCGCATGGTGGTGGAGCTTGAGGACCCCAACTCGGACCACAAGTGGTACAAGAATGGCAAGGAGATTCGTCCTAGCGGGAAGTACGTACAAACATGGTGGTGGTGGTGGTAGTGTTGGTGGTAGTGGTGATAGTGGTTGTGGTGGTAGTGGTGGTGGTAGTGGTGGGGAGCGGTTAGCGTTGCGCTATGCTACGACACCCGGCTATGTCCCGGGTAGGATTTCCCAGCTCACGTCTTGCCAACACACCCATTGGCAATTATCTGAACCAGTACCGGGCCTCCCCCTATGGTCGACTCAACCTCAAATGAGTACCTGGTGTGGTGTGTAGTCAGCATCGCTACTGGGGAGACAAAGGCGGCCCGGGCGTAGTATTGGCCACCGACCTCGTGCGCCGTGCAAGCCTTCATAGGTGCTACCCACTAACAGCACTTGTCCCAACAGTCTGTTCAGGCTAGATGGTGGTGGTTGGTGGTGGTGGTGGCACAGCTGGTGCATCTGCCAGTCATCTCAGTCGGTCAACCAATGACACCTCCTGGGTCTGTCCCGTGACCTCATACCAGCGAGCCATCAACAACACTTCAAGTGGCCTTGAAGTGCACCTGGCCTGGCACAGGCACCGTGGTGATGTCACCGCCACTAAACGAGGAATGTCGGGTATTGGTTACTCTACAGTGGGTCCCTTGGTTAACTATACTTAACTGGTTCCTCAATAAACCATTGTTAATAGAAATTATCGTTAATCGAATATAGGATATTGCATGTTCGAGAGACTCGATTTGTTCCAAGATGATCGGAAGTTGACCCTAAAACCATAGTTTATAATACTTAAAACATAATGTTTTTTAAAATAAACGTTATCAGAACGTATTGAAGCATTAATATGTATAGAAACGTAGATAAATAATCAATAAGTAGAGCATAAAATGTGCTTAAATGGAGCGTTAAATTAAAATGTGTTACCTCAGGGGAAGAAGCAGATGGGTGGCTTAAGGGGTTGATGGAGAAGTTTGGGGTTGGAGATAATGAAAGTGATTGTTTAACTTTAGTCCTTTCCTCACTGTCTTGTCTTTCTTCACATTCATTTCAGGGGCCATTGTTGATGATCTTATTTAAAAAAAACCTCCACCACCACTAAGTATTCAAGAGAGCTTTTTCTGTAAGCAACGCGCACCATCCAACACTGGCGATCTTATAAGAATAGGTTTTACCCTTTCTGGCAATAAAACAGGTGTTAAGATGTCAAAATGTTCACCACAAGTATTCGTGGTTAATGCAGTGACAGGATTCGTTGCAAAAGGTTTTCTGTTTGGTGTTTGAACATCTTAACACCTGTTTTATTATCATAAAGGGTAAAACCTATTCTTACATTTTGATATTGGCATGAAAGGTCCCATATTGAGGTTAGCAGCCAGTCGCTCTCAAAACGCTCATGAAAGGGGCAGTTCTCTGATTGGCCGAGGGTTGTTGCCAAGCCCCCCCCCCCCACTGAGGGAGCGCTCCGATTGGCCGAAATTGGCGGATCCGCGTGATATCATCAAACATCGTTTAAAATCAAAACCTTGATCTCTTAATAGAACCAATGGGGCGGCGGGGGGGGGACCCTGTCGGTAAGCGGATTGTTAATCCGAATATCGTGTATCGATTACATCATAAACCGAGGGACCACGGTGGCTAGGAGATGTTAATTACCTCGCCTGGTGTACAAGAGGTCGTAGGTTCGATCCAGACCCTGACGCCTGCTGCTGCTGTATGTTTGGAGTTTGCGTCTCTCTCTCTCCCCGTGGTCGCGTGGATCTTTTCTCCGGGTCCTCCGGTTATCCCCTCCACATATAGAATCAACATGACGCGTTGACCACCGTCTTTGTTCGACGGTTCGCCAAAAGCCGCCACTGCCGCTGCAGTGGAGGAGGGAAATGTTGGCTGAGATGTTGAGCCAACGTTGGGTCAACGTTGCTTGACGTCGGGTGAATGTTGGGCCGACGTCAACCAACGTTTGTCACCCCACGGCAGATACATCATGGAGTCGAAGGGGCTGGAGCGCATCCTCGTCATCAGCAACTGCAACGTGAACGACGACGCAGCCTACTCCATCGAGGTCGGGGACGAGAAGTCGTGCACGGAGCTCTTCGTGAGAGGTGAGCGCAAGGGGCCCGATGCTGGGTGTAAGTGGGGGCTGGGTGTGAGAGGGGGCTGGGTGTGAGAGGGGACTGGGTGTAAGAGGGGGCTGGGTGTAGGAGGGCGCTGGGTGTAGGAGGGGGCTGGGTGTGAGAGGGGGCTGGGTGTGAGAGGGGGCTGGGTGTGAGAGGGGGCTGGGTGTAAGAGGGGGCTGGGTGTGAGAGGGGGCTGGGTGTGAGAGGGGGCTGGGTGTAAGAGGGGGCTGGGTGTAGGAGGGGGCTGGGTGTAGGAGGGGGCTGGGTGTGAGAGGGGGCTGGGTGTGAGAGGGGACTGGGTGTGAGAGGGGGCTGGGTGTGAGAGGGGGCTGGGTGTAAGAGGGGGCTGGGTGTAGGAGGGGGCTGGGTGTAGGAGGGGGCTGGGTGTGAGAGGGGGCTGGGTGTGAGAGGGGGCTGGGTGTAAGAGGGGGCTGGGTGTAGGAGGGGGCTGGGTGTGAGAGGGGGCTGGGTGTAGGAGGGGGCTGGGTGTGAGAGGGGGCTGGGCGTAAGAGGGGGCTGGGTGTAGGAGGGGGCTGGGTGTGAGAGGGGGCTGGGTGTGAGAGGGGGCTGGGTGTAAGTGGGGGCTGGGTGTGAGAGGGGGCTGGGTGTGAGAGGGGGCTGGGTGTGAGAGGGGGCTGGGTGTAAGAGGGGGCTGGGTGTAGGAGGGGGCTGGGTGTGAGAGGGGGCTGGGTGTAGGAGGGGGCTGGGTGTAGGAGGGGGCTGGGTGTGAGAGGGGGCTGGGTGTGAGAGGGGGCTGGGTGTGAGAGGGGGCTGGGTGTGAGAGGGGGCTGGGCGTAAGAGGGGGCTGGGTGTAGGAGGGGGCTGGGTGTGAGAGGGGGCTGGGTGTAAGAGGGGGCTGGGTGTAGGAGGGGGCTGGGTGTGAGAGGGGGCTGGGTGTGAGAGGGGGCTGGGTGTAAGAGGGGGCTGGGTGTAGGAGGGGGCTGGGCGTAAGAGGGGGCTGGGTGTAGGAGGGGGCTGGGTGTAGGAGAGGGCTGGGCGTAGGAGGGGGCTGGGTGTGAGAGGGGGCTGGGTGTAGGAGGGGGCTGGGTGTGAGAGGGGGCTGGGCGTAAGAGGGGGCTGGGTGTAGGAGGGGGCTGGGCGTAGGAGGGGGCTGGGTGTGAGAGGGGGCTGGGCGTAAGAGGGGGCTGGGTGTAGGAGGGGGCTGGGTGTAGGAGGGGGCTGGGTGTGAGAGGGGGCTGGGTGTAGGAGGGGGCTGGGTGTAGGAGGGGGCTGGGCGTAGGAGGGGGCTGGGTGTGAGAGGGGGCTGGGTGTAGGAGGGGGCTGGGTGTAGGAGGGGGCTGGGTGTGAGAGGGGGCTGGGTGTAGGAGGGGGCTGGGTGTAGGAGGGGGCTGGGTGTGAGAGGGGGCTGGGTGTAGGAGGGGGCTGGGTGTAGGAGGGGGCTGGGTGTAGGAGGGGGCTGGGTGTGAGAGGGGGCTGGGTGTAGGAGGGGGCTGGGTGTAGGAGGGGGCTGGGTGTGAGAGGGGGCTGGGCGTAAGAGGGGGCTGGGTGTAAGAGGGGGCTGGGTGTAGGAGGGGGCTGGGTGTGAGAGGGGGCTGGGTGTGAGAGGGGGCTGGGTGTGAGAGGGGGCTGGGTGTAGGAGGGGGCTGGGTGTAGGAGGGGGCTGGGTGTAGGAGGGGGCTGGGTGTGAGAGGGGGCTGGGTGTAGGAGGGGGCTGGGTGTAGGAGGGGGCTGGGTGTGAGAGGGGGCTGGGTGTGAGAGGGGGCTGGGCGTAGGAGGGGGCTGGGTGTGAGAGGGGGCTGGGTGTGAGAGGGGGCTGGGTGTGAGAGGGGGCTGGGTGTGAGAGGGGGCTGGGCGTAAGAGGGGGCTGGGTGTAGGAGGGGGCTGGGTGTAGGAGGGGGCTGGGTGTGAGAGGGGGCTGGGTGTGAGAGGGGACTGGGTGTGAGAGGGGGCTGGGTGTAGGAGGGGGCTGGGTGTGAGAGGGGGCTGGGTGTAGGAGGGGGCTGGGTGTGAGAGGGGGCTGGGTGTGAGAGGGGGCTGGGTGTAGGAGGGGGCTGGGTGTGAGAGGGGGCTGGGTGTAGGAGGGGGCTGGGTGTAGGAGGGGGCTGGGTGTAGGAGGGGGCTGGGTGTAGGAGGGGGCTGGGTGTGAGAGGGGGCTGGGTGTAGGAGGGGGCTGGGTGTAGGAGGGGGCTGGGTGTGAGAGGGGGCTGGGTGTAAGAGGGGGCTGGGTGTAGGAGGGGGCTGGGTGTAGGAGGGGGCTGGGTGTGAGAGGGGGCTGGGTGTAAGAGGGGGCTGGGTGTAGGAGGGGGCTGGGTGTAGGAGGGGGCTGGGTGTGAGAGGGGGCTGGGTGTAAGAGGGGGCTGGGTGTGAGAGGGGGCTGGGTGTAGGAGGGGGCTGGGTGTAGGAGGGGGCTGGGTGTAGGAGGGGGCTGGGTGTGAGAGGGGGCTGGGTGTAGGAGGGGGCTGGGTGTGAGAGGGGGCTGGGTGTAAGAGGGGGCTGGGTGTAGGAGGGGGCTGGGTGTAGGAGGGGGCTGGGTGTGAGAGGGGGCTGGGTGTAAGAGGGGGCTGGGTGTAGGAGGGGGCTGGGTGTAGGAGGGGGCTGGGTGTGAGAGGGGGCTGGGTGTAGGAGGGGGCTGGGTGTGAGAGGGGGCTGGGTGTGAGAGGGGGCTGGGTGTGAGAGGGGGCTGGGTGTAAGAGGGGGCTGGGTGTAGGAGGGGGCTGGGTGTAGGAGGGGGCTGGGCGTGAGAGGGGGCTGGGTGTGAGAGGGGGCTGGGTGTAGGAGTGGGCTGGGTGTAGGAGGGGGCTGGGTGTAGGAGGGGGCTGGGCGTAAGAGGGGGCTGGGCGTAGGAGGGGGCTGGGTGTAAGAGGGGGCTGGGTGTAAGAGGGGGCTGGGTGTGAGAGGGGGCTGGGTGTGAGAGGGGGCTGGGTGTGAGAGTGGGCTGGGTGTAGGAGGGGGCTGGGTGTAAGAGGGGGCTGGGTGTAAGAGGGGGCTGGGTGTGAGAGGGGGCTGGGTGTAGGAGGGGGCTGGGTGTGAGAGGGGGCTGGGTGTAGGAGGGGGCTGGGTGTGAGAGGGGGCTGGGTGTAGGAGGGGGCTGGGTGTAGGAGGGGGCTGGGTGTAAGAGGGGTCTGGGTGTAAGAGGGGGCTGGGTGTAAGAGGGGGCTGGGTGTAGGAGGGGGCTGGGTGTGAGAGGGGGCTGGGTGTAGGAGGGGGCTGGGTGTAAGAGGGGGCTGGGTGTGAGAGGGGGCTGGGTGTAGGAGGGGGCTGGGTGTGAGAGGGGGCTGGGTGTGAGAGGGGGCTGGGTGTAGGAGGGGGCTGGGTGTAAGAGGGGGCTGGGTGTAGGAGGGGGCTGGGTGTGAGAGGGGGCTGGGTGTGAGAGGGGGCTGGGTGTAGGAGGGGGCTGGGTGTGAGAGGGGGCTGGGTGTAAGAGGGGGCTGGGTGTGAGAGGGGGCTGGGTGTGAGAGGGGGCTGGGTGTAGGAGGGGGCTGGGTGTAAGAGGGGGCTGGGTGTGAGAGGGGGCTAGGTGTGAGAGCGGGCTGGGTGTAAGAGGGGGCTGGGTGTAAGAGGGGGCTGGGTGTAGGAGGGGGCTGGGTGTGAGAGGGAGCTTGGTGTGAGAGGGGGCTGGGTGTGAGAGGGGGCTGGGTGTAGGAGGGGGCTGGGTGTGAGAGGGGGCTAGGTGTGAGAGCGGGCTGGGTGTAGGAGGGGGCTGGGTGTGAGAGGGGGCTGGGTGCTGGAAGTGTCGACATTGGCCGAGCTGCATGCCACCCCCCCGCCCCCAGAGCCCTCCGTGACCACCACGTGATGTGCCCCCCAGAGCCCCCCGTGACCACCACGTGACGTTGCCCCCCGCCCGCAGAGCCCCCCGTGACCACCACGTGACGTTGCCCCCCGCCCCCAGAGCCCCCCGTGATCACCACGTGATGTTGCCCCCCGCCCGCAGAGCCCCCCGTGACCACCACGTGATGTTGCCCCCCACCCCCAGAGCCCCCCGTGACCACCACGTGACGTTGCCCCCCGCCCCCAGAGCCCCCCGTGACCACCACGTGACGTTGCCCCCCGCCCGCAGAGCCCCCCGTGACCACCACGTGACGTTGCCCCCCGCCCGCAGAGCCCCCCGTGACCACCACGTGATCTTGCCCCCCGCCCCGAGAGCCCCCCGTGACCACCACGTGATGTTGCCCCCCGCCCGCAGAGCCCCCCGTGACCATCACGAAGCAATTGGAGGACAAGAACGTGCTGGCGGGGGAGCGCGTCGAGCTCGAGTGTGAGGTGTCCGAGGACGACGCGCAGGTCATCTGGTACGGACGCTCCCTTCTCAACGGCCACAACAACAACAACAACCACAACAATAAAAAACAACAACCACAACAATAACAAACAACAACCACAACAACAATAACAAACAACTATAAAAAAAAACTACAACCATAACAATAAGAAACAACAATAACAAATAACAACCACAACAACAATAACAACAACAATAACAACAACAACAACCGCTACTCGCCACCCAGTGGCGGTGACGGCGACCTGTTCTCGACAGGGGCAGCCACAACCACACCAACAACAACAACAACCACCACCACCACGAAGTGGCCGGTAACGTCACCACAGCGCTCGTACGAACGTTGAACTTCTTTCACACCGTACGTAGCCCAACCGCGCTCAGTCGGAGGTGCAGGGGGAAGGACAACAAACTAAACACAACAACAACAACAAGCAGCAGCAGCTCTAAACAAGCGAGTTTGTCAATGTAGACGATGATTTCAAAGATCAGCGCAGCACCCAGTCGGCTTCCTGACATCGGCGGGGAAGAGCGTTCCAGACGGCCGCGGAAGCAGCGCGTCTGACAGCGCCGCGCGATGATCTCGTGACCACCGCCTTTGTGAGATGGTCAGGGGGTCAGGGTGGGTGCAGGTGGTGGTGGTGGGAATGGCCCCTTCTAACCGCCCCCCACCCTCAGCTGTCCCGACGGGGAGCGCCTCCACCAACGGAGGGTCACCGGTTGCCTTCAAAACACCGACACCCACCCCCACCCCCTCCCCCCTCCCCCCACCACTCACCCCCACCTACAACCCCTCACCCCACCAATCACTCCCACCCGTACACCCTCCCCCCACTACTCACCTCCACCTACAACCCCTCACCCCACCACTCACTCCCACCCGTACACCCTCCCCCCACTACTCACCTCCACCTACAACCCCTCACCCCACTACTCACTCCCATCCGCACCCCCTCCTCCCACCACTCACTCCCACCCCCACCCCCTCCACTCCCCTCCCCTCACTCCCACCCTCCCCACTGCAGGAAGAAGGACGGGCAGGAGATTTCGTTCGAGCGCTTCAAGTTCAAGTACCGCCTGAAGCAGGAGGGCAAGAAGCACACCCTGATCATCACGGAGCCCTCGCTCGAGGACATCGGCACCTACACCATCACGGCCAACGGCGGAGAGTCGCAGGCCAAGCTCATCGTCGAGGGTGAGACACCGCGCTGCTGCTGCTGTTGCTGGTGGAGGCTGTGGTGGTGGTGGTGTAGGATGTGGTGGTGGTGTAGGATCTCCTAGAGGTGGTGTAGGATCTGGTTGTGGTGGTGGTGTATGATCTGGTAGTGGTGGTGGAGGAGGAGGGTGTGGTGGTGGTGTAAGGATGTGATGGTCGTCGTGGTGGTGTCGGGCTTGGTTGTGGTGTTGGCGTAGGATCTGGCTGTCTTGGTGGTGGTGTAGGATCTGGTAGTGGTGGTGTGGGATATGGTTGTGGTGATGTAGGATCTGGTAGTGGTGGTGGTGGTGTAGGATCTGGTAGTGGTGGTAGTGGTGGTGTAGGATCTGGTAGTGGTGGTGTGGGATATGGTTGTAGTGATGTAGGATCTGGTAGTGGTGGTGGTGTAGGATCTGGTAGTGGTGGTAGTGGTGGTGTAGGATCTGGTAGTGGTGGTGGTGTATGGTCTGGTAGTGGTGGTGGTGTATGATCTGGTAGTGGTGGTGGTGTAGGATCTGGTTGTGGTGGTGGTGTAGGATCTGGTAGTGGTGGTGGTGTATGATCTGGTAGTGGTGGTGGTGTAGGATCTGGTTGTGGTGGTGGTGTATGATCTGGTAGTGGTGGTGGTGTAGGATCTGGTAGTGGTGGTAGTGGTGGTGTATGATCTGGTAGTGGTGGTGTGGGATCTGGTAGTGGTGGTGGTGTAGGATCTGGTAGTGGTGGTGGTGTGGGATCTGGTAGTGGTGGTGGTGTAGGATCTGGTAGTGGTAGTGGTGTATGATCTGGTAGTGGTGGTGTAGGATCTGGTAGTGGTGGTTGTGGTGGTGTAGGATCTGGTAGTGGTTGTGGTGGTGTAGGATCTGGTAGTGGTTGTGGTGGTGTAGGATCTGGTTGTGGTCGTGGTGGTGTAGGATCTGGTAGTGGTGGTGGTGTAGGATCTGGTAGTGGTAGTGGTGGTGTAGGATCTGGTTGTGGTGGTGGTGTAGGATCTGGTAGTGGTAGTGGTGGTGTATGATCTGGTAGTGGTGGTGTGGGATCTGGTAGTGGTGGTGGTGTAGGATCTGGTAGTGGTGGTGGTGGTGTGGGATCTGGTAGTGGTGGTGTTGTAGGATCTGGTAGTGGTAGTGGTGTATGATCTGGTAGTGGTGGTGTAGGATCTGGTAGTGGTGGTAGTGGTGGTGTATGATCTGGTAGTGGTGGTGTGGGATCTGGTAGTGGTGGTGGTGTAGGATCTGGTAGTGGTGGTGGTGTGGGATCTGGTAGTGGTGGTGGTGTAGGATCTGGTAGTGGTAGTGGTGTATGATCTGGTAGTGGTGGTGTAGGATCTGGTAGTGGTGGTTGTGGTGGTGTAGGATCTGGTAGTGGTTGTCGTGGTGTAGGATCTGGTTGTGGTGGTAGCGATGGATTACAAACCATCCATCCCTCCCACCCCCACGCGGCACCCTACAGAGAGGCAGATCCACATCCTGCACGACCTCTCCAACGTGACGCTGAAGCCCGGCGAGAACGCCGAGTTCATCCTCGAGGTGTCGGAGGACGTCCAGGGGAAGTGGTACCGCGACGGCGTCGAAGTGAAGCCCGACAAGCGCATCAAGGTGGTGAAGGACGGCAAGTGAGTCACGGTCACACACACACCACACACACCACACACACCACACACACCACACATACCACTCAAACCACACACACCACACACACCACACACACCACTCAAACCACACACACCACACACACCACACACACCACTCAAACCACACACACCACACACACCACACACACCACACATACCACACACCCCACTCACACCACTCACACCACACACACCACACACCCCACTCACACCACACACCCCACTCACACCACACACACCACACACACCACTCAAACCACACACACCACACACCCCACTCACACCACACACACCACATACACCATACACACCACTCACACCACACCACTCACACCCTGTCACACCAGTCACACCACACACACCCCGCAACACCACTCACACCACACCACACACACCACTCACACTCACACCAAACCACCCACACACCACACACCACTCACACCACTAACACCACACACACCACTCACACCACACACACACTCACACCACACACACCACCCCCACTCACACCACACCACCCACCACACCAAAGTGCGACCGGGCGTGGTGCTGGCCACCCCTACAGTGCCCGTACGTTCATAGGTGCCAATGCTGCTGCTCGTCACTCACAGCACTTGCCCAAACAGTCTGTTGAGGCTACACCGGGGGATGGGGGGGATCTTTGTTCTTGTGCACATCCAGGACCCACAAGCTGCTGATCGAGAAGTGTGGCGTGGAGGACGAGGGCGTCTACAAGTTCGTGCCCTCCGGGTTCGACGTCTCGCTGCAGAGCAAGCTGCACATCATGCGTGAGTCCCCCACGTCCGCCCTCTGCCTGCGTGTGTCTCTGTGTCTCTGTGTCTCTCTCTCCATGTGTGTCTCTGTGTGTCTCTCTCCCTGTGTGTCTCTGTGTGTCTCTCTCCATGTGTGTCTCTGTGTGTCTCTCTCCCTGTGTGTCTCTCTCTCCCTGTGGGCATCTGTGTGTCTCTCTCTCCCTGTGTGTCTCTGTCTCCCTGCGTGTATGTGTCTGTCTGTGTTGCTCTCTCTCTCTCTGCCTGTGTGTGTCTCTGTCTGTGTGTGTGTCTCTCCCCCCGTGTGTGTCGCTGTGTCTTGGTGTGTCTGTCTCTCTCTTTGTGTTTGTCTCTGTGTCTCTGTGTGTGTCAGTTGCGAGGGGCTGGAAACCCCTCCACCCTCAATTAATTACCACTAAACCACGAAAGAAAGCTCTTTTTAAGCTTGTGCCGGAGGCCCTGGGGAAGAGGCGTCTATGACGTCTCCTGGCCAAACCCCACTTGCTGGAGCCAGAAGATGGAATCCTTACCATCGGAACTCCTCCAGATAGCAAAAACCACTGTGGGTGGCCACGTGGAATGTTCAAATGCTCACTGCGGAGGAGAGGCTGCCACTCCTCTGTCGAGAGCGGGACCAGTACCTCCTGGATCTCTGTGGCATTCAGGAGGTCTGGTGGACCGGTTCTGGCTCCTGCCAACATGAGGGATGGACAGTCCTCTACTCTGGGCAGGAGACTGCCAAACAATAGGGAGTGGCTCTTCTTCTGAACAAAATAATGAAGGGGGCATGGTAGCGTGGCGGTGAAGTGTGGGAAGCTGTAAGCCCCAGGGTACTTTGAGCTCGCCTTCACATCAACCAAACACGAGGAGTGGTGGTCGTGGTTACTTATGCCCCCACCGAAGACGAACATCCGTGGAGGGATGCAGGCAAGGCCGATGAGCCAGATGCCTTCTATGACCTCCTGTCACAGGTGCTGGCTAAAGTGGCCCCTCAAGATATAGTCATCTTGTTGGGTGACTTTAATGCCCGAGTTAGTCATGATGCTGGCACCTGGTCTGGAGTGATTGGACTACGGTGGAGCTGATCTCCCCTGTGAACATCGACTAGTCATCTGTGAGATGCGCCTGCCATTCTGCCACTGGTGGTGGGTGTACACCCAGGACCCCATTCAAACCCATAGAGGCCTGGTCTCAGCTAGATGATGAAAGTTACAAGCGAGAATTTAATCATCGCTTGCGATTGGGGTTGGCATCATCCGCCACTCCTGATGTCGAGGGAAAATGGGCGAGGTTTAGGAATGTGGCTCATGCAGCTGCAATGGCTGCATTGAGTTCAGGGTCCAGACCTCCCCAGAGACCCTGGCTGACAGAAGAGGTGTTCAGGCTGGCTGAGAAAAAGCGACAGGCCCACTCTCATCGGCTACAGCATCCCACGTCAGAGAATGACGAGGCTTACCGCAGCCTTCGCTCGGAGGTTCGGAGAGCCGTGAGGCACTGCAAGTAAAGGCGGTGGTCGCGGGTTGCTGAGGAGATGGATTCTGCCTCAATGGCCCGCGATCCTAATTTGCTCTTTATCTCCATTAAAAAAGTAACCTGCAGTGCCACACCTATTACCGTTATTACGAGAAAGAACGGTGATCCAATCTCCGACCGACAGGAACAGGTTTACAGATTTGCTGATAATTTTTGTGAGGTCCTGGGGGAGGGGAAACCCCTCAGCCTGGAAAACATTGTGGGACAAAGTGCGGATGACCCTGCTGAGGCTGCGTTGTCTCAAATATTGGAAGATGAAGTCACCCCCTGTGAGTAGCTGGCTGAGGTGCCATCTGTTGTGGAAGTATTGAAGATGATTCAGAGTCCGAGACCGGGAAAGGCACCAGGCAGAGATGATTTCCCAAGCGAAATGTTGAGGGAGGGTGGCGTTTGTGCACAGACTGCCCTAGATGACATCATAACAACAGTTTGGACCACTGGACGGGTTCCGCAGGATTGGAAGGATGCCCTGGTGGTCCCCATCTTTAAGAAGAGGGACCGCATCTCACTTCCCAGTATGCCAGGAAAGGTCCTGGCAAGGATTATTCAACATCGCCTTGCCAGGCACGCTGAGGAGAGGCTTCCAGAGCCCCAATGTGGTTCAGCAACGGGCAGTCCTACACAGATGCCATATTTTCTGTCCGTCTGCTACAGCAGAGGTGTAGGGAATTATAACAAGACCTACATATTTGCTTTATTGACCTGGTCAAGGGCTATGATACCATCACTAGGCCTGGGTTCTGGGTTGTTCTTCGTGCTTTTGGAGTCCCTGACCCTCTGCTCACGATCATTAAGGACCTTGATTATGGTGAGCGGGCCCGGATAAAACTATGTGGCCGAGAGTCCGAGCCATTCCCTGTTCACTTTGGTGTGCAAAAGGGATGTCCCCTGGCTCCGTCATTATTTAACATCGATTTTGACCACGTATTTCATGAAGCCTTCAATTGCTGTACCGGAGGAATTTCCATCTGGTACCGATACAATGGGAAGCTGATCGATGCCTGGGTGCGGTCAAGGGATGGCTCCCTAGTGGTCAACCATGTTACGTATGCCGATGATCTGGTAATTGCTGCTCACTCAGAGGAGGAGTTGGAGGCGTTGCTGCTGAACCTGGAGCATGCCACTAAGAGGTGGGGCATTACCATCAGCCCCACCAAAACTAAGCATCTGCCTGGGTATTTTGTACCATCGGATACTCCCCCCCCCCCCAACTCCCAATTGGTGATGGGGCAGTTGTGGAGAGAGTGGAGAGTTTTCCATACCTGGGCAGTGTCCTCATGACCAGCTCCGGTTTGACAGCAGAGATCTCACTCCAAATCAGTCGAGTGGCATTATCTTTTCATCGGTTGCGTAGCGCTGTGTGGAAGCTACCTGGTCTGTCGCTCCGCACGAAGCTTCAGGTCTTCTATGCCACAGTCATTCCATTGCCGGTTAGAAACATTTAGGCTGGCCTGCCAACGATCCATCCTGGGTTTAACCAGGCTGCACTGTATCAGGAGCTCGCAAATCCTTGAAAGATGTGGACAAAGTCCCATCGGTGAGCTCCTCCTGCATCCAAGGCTGCGTTGGCTGAGCCATGTAGCCCGCATTCCCAGCCACCGCATGCCCAAACAGCTTTTGTTTGGCCAGATCGAGGGGGCTAAACGGGCGCGTCACTGGCTAGAGAAGAGATGGAGTGACGTAGTACAGGAGGACGTGGAGCTGAGTGGACTTGCCGATGACTGATACCAGCGGTGTCAAGATCGGCCTCTGTGGAGGAGGCTTGTGAAGGACGCTACTGGGCAGTTGGAGGCAGACGCCCTCCAACAACAACGGAGGGGGAGGAGCGACGCTCACAACAATGAGCGGAGCGCCGGGTGGCTAAAGCACAGCAAGTTGGCACAATAGGGGGCACAGGTGGTGCATCAGCCAGTCATCTCGGTCATCTCAGTCAGTCGACCCGTGGCACCTAGGTCTGCCCCGTGACCTCCTGCCAGCGGGCATTCGACACTTCACGTGGCCTCAAGGTGCACATGGCCTGGCACAAGCGTCGTGGTGACGTCACCACCACTTTGTGGCGAATGGCGGTTGCTTTTGTGTGTCTCTCTCCCTGTGTGTGTCTCTGTTTCTATGTGTGTCTCTGTCTCCCTGCGTCTCCCACTCATCTCTCTGTGTGTCTGCATCTCACACTCATCTCTCCTCTCTCTCTCTGTGTCCGTGTCTCCCCCCGTCCGCCTTTTTCTCCCTGCCCCGGCAGAGGCTCCCAAGATGGAGCTGGACATGGAGAAGAAGACGGGAGACAACACCATCGTGGTGGTGGCGGGTAACAAGCTGCGCGTGGAGCTGCACGTGACGGGAGACCCCGCGCCCGCGGTGGCCGGGAACAAGGGGGAGAGGGTGAGGCGCCGGAGAGGGACACGGGGAGAGAGGGGAGAGGGACACGGGGAGAGAGGGGAGAGAGGAGAGAGAGGGGAGAGGGACACGGGGAGAGAGGGGAGAGAGGAGAAAGACACGGGGAGAGGGACACAGGGAGAGAGGGGAGAGGGGAGAGGGACACGGGGAGAGGGGATTGGGACACGGGGAGAGGGACACGGGGAGAGAGGGGAGAGGGACACGGGGAGAGAGGGGAGTGGGACACGGGGAGAGGGGAGTGGGACACGGGGAGAGGGACACGGGGAGAGGGGACACGGGGAGAGAGGGGAGAGAGGAGAGAGAGGGGAGAGGGGACACAGGGAGAGGGACACGGGGAGAGGGGAGTGGGACACGGGGAGAGGGACACGGGGAGAGGGACATGGGGAGAGGGGAGAGGGACACGGGGAGAGGGGAGTGGGACACGGTGAGAGGGACACGGGGAAAGGGGAGTGGGACACGGGGAGAGGGACACGGGGAGAGAGGGGAGAGAGGAGAGAGAGGGGAGAGATACACGGGGAGAGGGGAGTGGGACACGGTGAGAGGGACACGGGGAAAGGGGAGTGGGACACGGGGAGAGGGACACGGGGAGAGGGGAGAGGGACACGGGGAGAGGGACATCGATTATTGTAACAATCAATCTCCTTCACTGCCCCTCCACCCCTTGCCAACCTCCCACCCCTGCACCCCCTGTGCCCCCCCCCCGCCCCCCCCGTAGACGATCCCCCCCACGACGGGCCGCGTGCACATGGAGAAGGACTCCCTGGTGCTGGAGGTGGCGGAGCGCGGCGACACGGGGCGCTACACCATCACGGCGCAGAACGCCGCAGGGACCTGCACCATGCACGTCAACATCAAGGTGGTGGGTGAGTGAAGTCGTCACACACTCACACACTCACTCACACAGTCACTCACTCACACACTCACTCACACACTGACACACTCACTCACACACACTCACTCACACACTCACACAGTCACTCACTCACACACTCACACACACACTGACTCACACACTGACACACTCACTCACACACACTCACACACACACTGACACACTGACTCACACACACTCACACACTCACTCACACACTCACACAGTCACTCACTTACACACTCACACACACACTCACTCACACACTGACACACTCACTCACACACACTCACACACTCACTCACTCACACACTCACTCACTCACACACTCACTCACACACACTCACACACACTCACACACTCATTCACTCACACACTCATTCACTCACACACTCACTCACTCACACACTCACTCAAACACTCACTCACACACACACTCGCACACTCACTCACCCACACACTCGCTCACTCACTCACACACTCACTCACACACTCACTCACACACTCACACACACACTCACAATCTCACTCACAATTTCACTCACACACTCACTCACACACTCACTCACTCACTCACACACTCACACACTCACTCACACACTCACTCGCACACTCACAATCTCACTCACAATCTCACTCACACACTCACTCACACACTCACTCACTCACACACACACTCACACACTCACTCACTCACACTCTCACTCACACACTCACAATCTCACTCACAATCTCACTCACACACTCACTCACTCACACACTCACACACTCACTCACACACTCACTCACACACTCACAATCTCACTCACAATCTCACTCACACACTCACTCACTCACACACTCACTCACTCACACACACACTCACACACTCACTCACTCACTCACACTCTCACACACACACTCACACACTCACTCACTCACACACTCACTCACACACACTCACTCACACACTCACACAGTCACTCACTCACACACACACTCACACAGTCACCCACACACTTACTCACACACTCACACACTCACTCACACTCACTCACTGATACACTCACCCACACACTCACTCACCCACTCACCCACACACACACGTACACATGTACACACACACGCACTGAAGGTGAATCAACCTGATGATGACGATGTTGATGATGACGCGTCTTTGTGTGTGTGTGTATCTGTCTGTGTGTGTGTCTTTGTGCATGTGTATGTCTGTGTGTGTGTTTGTGTGTATCTTTGTGTATGTGTATATGTCTGTGTGTGTGTCTTTGTGTATGTGCATCTGTCTGTGTGTGTGTCTTTGTGTATCTGTCTGTGTGTGTGTCTTTGTGTATGTGTATCTGTCTGTGTGTTTGTGTATGTGTATCTGTGTGTGTGTCTTTGTGTATGTGTATCTGTCTGTGTGTGTGTCTTTGTGTATCTATCTGTGTGTGTGTTTGTGTGTGTCTTTGTGTATGTGTATCTGTCTATATGTGTGTTTGTGTTGTTGTATATCTTGGGTATGAAAATTTTGATGTGTTGTATGCGTGCGTGGGTGAAATTATTATGTTGTATATGTGGGTTATGAATATTCAGTGAAAATAATAATAATCAAATGAAATTTGGCCAAATGTGTAATTATCCGGAACTATGTTAATTATGTAGTTACGCACATTTAATTATGCCAATTCGAGAGGTAATTGTAGTAATTATGCGAGTGGGAGTAATTATGATAATGCAAGTCGTTATGATAACCAGACCCCGCCTCGGTGACGAGGGTGGGTTATCGATCGGAATAAGGCAATTAATCTTATGCAGTTATGCAGGTGTGGTGTAAGTATGCAAGATTAACTTAGATTAACTCGGCATCGTTGTCTAGGTTCGTCTCATTCTCGCTTAATTTTTTTAGGTCCCCGGTTCGCCCCGTTATCTCTTTAACATTTATTGAGTATGTGTTAGTGTGTTTATTAAGGTCACCAAGTTCAGATCTCAACGCAGAAGCAGATCTTATGCATAGACTTCAGGAAAGAATCACACAACCACTTCTGTATTAATCAATTTATTACTAATTCAACCTCAACTATGATATAGTATGCGAACTCTCAATCCCGGAACGTCAACACGGCATCAATACAGTATCATCAATGATTGTATGATTTCACTTCACAACGGCACATGGATCCCGCATAACGCGATGGTTGTTAGTGAGAGAGAGAGTCGTTAAAACATGCAAATACTATGCTAAGAAAAACCTTAACTTTAATGAATGATTACTCAATATTATTCACGCAGTACCGTACTCCTTATTGATAGGATGCGAGTACGTGCGGCGATTATGACTGAAAGACACTTGAAAGATTATACGGCGATAAAAAAAACACAATCAAGACAGTTATTATTCTTAAAGGCACCAATCTCAACAGATACATCGGCAGGTTATCTGACAACAGAATGGCTCGGAGTAAGGGCCTGCGACGATGCTCCTTTTCCGAAGATCGTTATCTTATATCAAATTTACTAATTGGGGACCAGATCACCTGATAAGGATCTGGTGGGCCACCACTCCCCACGTGAGCGTGGCTCGGCGGAAGGAGGTGCCAAGAATCAATTCGTATTGATGGATCTGTTGGGAATTTATGCGATTAAGAGTACAGCCCACTAAATATTAAAGATAAAAATTACGAATACTCTTATAACCGACGGATGGCCATCACTCGTTCTCGTTGTGCCTTCACAGCCACGGATGGCTTATGGGTTCGAGTGGGTTTGAGTGGTGAGAGTTGTCTTCAATAGTCAGTGTTCGGAGTCGGTTCTTTATGTCAAACAGACACCTGGTGGTCGTGTGGTGAGGGGGCGGTGCGCGTCATACGTATTAGTCGCTCCTCTGTCACCGTGGTGAATTGGTTGGATGCCTGTTGATACGCTGTCGTAGTTCGGAACCCGGTCGGTAGGTGGCGCCCACAGCTCGCTCGCAGCGCGCAGTGCTGGGTCGTCGCCTCGTCGCCAAACCGCGACCTTCAGCTGCAGAAACCTCCGACTCGGCAGAGGTTGACCCACGCAGGCCGAGTTGAGCTGTCAAGCGGGTCTTGCCCGCCTGCAGAGGAGATGGGGAGCCGCTTGAGTCGAGCCCCGAGAGCCGGCTGAACTCGGCTGAGTCCCAGAAGCTGAAGAGTCGAGCCGACCCGTTGGTCGCAGCTCGCCCTTGAGTCGACCCGCTCGGTCAACTCCTAAGCCGACCCACTGGTCGAGCTCGGCTGGTGAGTTGACCCTTCTGGTCGAACTGAAGATGAGTCGAGCCGACCCTCCCGGTCGAGCTCGCTCCTGAGCCGACCCGCTGGTCGGGCTCGTGATGAGTTGACTCTCCTGGTCGAACTGGTTTCCAATGCTCAGAGTCCTTCTTTTTATGCCGAAAAATCCCTTTGGGTCCTGCCCACAAGGCGGGGTTTCCTTTTGATTTACTGTGTCAGGATCTGTCCGTGTGTAGGTGTGTTCATGTGTGTGTCCGTACGTCCGTGTGTCCTTGTGTGCATCACCCACGGCATATTCCGTTGTCATATTCCCTCCATAAAATCCATGAGCAAACAATCAGATGTTACAAATTGCCTCGAAGTCGTCTCTCTGTCTGGGTGCAATATTATCTCTTGTCTGGCCTTCTTCATGAACCAAAACACAGACGTTACAAATCGTCTCACAGGCGTCTCTGTCCGTGTTGCACGACCTGGAGGGAGGGGCACACTCCCTCCGACCCTCACAGACGCACACAGACATGGTTAAAAAGTTTTAAATTAACATTTGTCCCTTACCATTTCCCAGTTATGATTCTGTATTTAACCTAAGGTCTGTCATTTCCCATCGTGGTGCTTGACTCAAGTGGAGGTGTTTCCCCGAGCGTATACACACTCATATCCCGCGCTGCGGGGATACAAAGACGGCCGGGATCTCCCTTCTCTCCGACCTTGGATTTAACATCGCTCTTTTATTATGTATTTTATTTCGACCTGGTGGTGATTTATCCCGCTATCCTGGCTTTTCATAAGTTTTACTTTTGTCTTTTCATGCATAGGCTTATTATTATTAATTTATTTCCGATATCTTAGGTTAAGGGGTAAGTTTCTTGATCCTAGGAATTCGTATTCCTTGGTGTCTGCATGGTTATATAAGCGGAATATAGTTGACGGTGAATAGCGTTAACCTTGATGTTATGTACGATATTATGTATTGTGATGTCTTTAACTTAACTTGTTGGTCAGGGCTTTTTACTGACATGAAGTTGCATTTCATAGCCTCGCAGGTTTTGCCTCACTCTGTCTCTGCTCGCCGTTGTTGTTGCTGTCCAGCTGACGCCGTTAACTCAAGGCCTCATTAATTTCCGTCACTCCTTGTAGGTGAGGGCGGTTGAACCTTGGAGTCAGTTCTGGTTTTTGTCTGCTTGCTTCTTCTGATGTCCCCTGACCCCGGGAGTTATTATTTCTACTTTTATGGCCGGTCGAAGCCCGACTCGCTGTTGTTGGGCTGGTGGGTCGCTGGGTCGGTGTGTCGTTCCCGGCTTTTTGCTTACGTTTGCAGTTCGCCGTGCTCTTAATTTCCTTCCCTCTTCAACCTTATATCGACTATTCGCTCCTGTCTGGGTGCGATTCAATTTTGACTTAGGAAGGTTCTGATTGTCATATGCTTTGGGTCGAGTTGTATATTAAAGTATGGAAATAACATTTCATATTGACTTAATGATGGTGATGGTTCAGTAGGCGTAACTTGTGGCCTGGTTTAATTGGAGTGGGTGTGAATATCAATAACTTTAGCCTACCCTGTTGTTAAATTCTGACTTTAACGTGACTTTAATAGCAATACAAAATAATTGAGCTTTTTGACTTAACTAGGCGAACATGAACTTCTGGTGGCCCCCGCAGCCTCGCTGTTCAGCTGAGCCTGCAACCTTGAGAGACACAACACCCTTATTCTCGTCTCACTGTGGTCATCCAACCTTCTGTCCTGGGAGGGTGATTAATTCCAGGACAAGGCCCCCTCACGTTCAGACGTGCAGTGGTTGTTAATCAGCCCCCCTCTCCTGTGTACACAACCTTGAGCTGAGTTTATCTTGGCTCAGCTGCAGGAGAACAAGGCGTATTTCTCCTCCCTGTGTGCACGTGTTCCAATTAGCTCGAAATTCCTAACACACAATCAGTGATGACCCCCCCGGCCTTCTGTGGCCGTGATCCAGACAAAGGCGCCTCTGCTTCGAGTCGACACTGCCCTTATCTCTCCTTGAAGCAAGGCTGCAATTCTGCCATCCTAGCCCTCCTCCCGTTCATTACTACAACACCTGGTGTTTTGCAGTTTGCTGCGCTTTGGTGTGTTTTCATTCATTATATATCTCAATGATGGAAGAAGGCTTAGGATACAACATTGTGTCTTTGTGTATGTGTATCTGTCTGTGTGTGTGTCTTTGTGTATGTGTATCTGTCTGTGTTTGTGTATGTGTATCTGTCTGTGTGTTTGTGTGTGTGTATCTGTGTGTGTGTCTTTGTGTATGTGTATCTGTCTGTGTGTGTGTCTATGTGTATCTATCTGTGTGTGTGTTTGTGTGTGTCTTTGTGTATGTGTATCTGTCTATATGTGTGTTTGTGTGTCTTTGTGTATGTGTATCTGTCTGTGTGTGTGTCTTTGTGTATGTGTATCTGTCTGTGTTTGTGTATGTGTATCTGTCTGTGTGTTTGTGTGTGTGTATCTGTCTGTGTGTGTGTTTGTGTATGTGTATCTGTCTTTGTGTGTGTCTTTGTGTATCTGTCTGTGTGTATGTATCTGTGTATGTGTATCTGTCCGCGTGTGTGTTTGTGTGTGTCTTTGTGTATGTTTATCTGTCTGTGTGTGTCTTTGTGTATGTGTATCTGTCTGTGTGTGTGTTTGTGTGTGTCTTTGTGTATGTTTATCTGTCTGTGCGTGTGTTTGTGTGTCATTATGTATCTGTCTGTGTGTGTGTCTTTGTGTTTGTGTATCTGTCTGTGTGTGTGTATCTTTGTGTATGTGTATCTGTCTGTGTGTGTGTGTCTTTGTGTATGTGTATCTGACTGTGTGTGTGTTTGTGTATGTGTATCTGTCTGTGTGTGTTTGTGTGTGTGTATCTGTCTGTCTGTGTGTGTGTATCTGTGTATGTGTATCTGTCTGTGTGTGTGTTTGTGTGTGTCTTTGTGTATGTTTATCTGTCTGTGTGTGTCTTTGTGTATGTGTATCTATCTGTGTGTGTGTTTGTGTGTGTATCTGTGTATGTGCATCTGTCTGTGTGTGTCTTTGTGTCTGTGTTTGTGTGTGTCTTTGTGTCTGTGTGTGTCTTTGTGTATGTGTATCTGTCTGTGTGTGTGTGTCTTTGTGTATCTGTCTGTGTCTGTGTGTGTGTCTGTGTATGTCTTTGTGTATCTGTCTGTGTGTGTGTCTGTGTCTGTGTGTGTGTCTGTGTGTGTGTCTCTGTGTGTGTGTCTGTGTATGTGTCTGTGGTGCTCGTGTGGGGAGCGTTAGTGGTTAGCGAGGTGCTCTGGGAGTTCGATTCACACTCACGGCCAACACCAGTGGCGATTCTCTGAATCTGTCCTTTGACTCCCCTAAGTCGACTCAGCCTCAATCGAGTACCTGGTGTGGTGTGTAAACATCGCTACCGGGGGAGACAAAGGCGGCCGAGAGTAGTCCTGGCCACCCACCCATCCGTGTCCCGTGCCAGCCTTCATAGGTGCTCGCTAACAGCACTTGCCACATTAAATCTGTTAAGGCTGCATGGGGGATCTTTGTCTTTGTGCGCGTGTAGACATTCCAGACCCGCCCGAGTCTCCTGCCATCATCAGCATCGGCGAGGACTCGTGCGTGACCACGTGGAAGGCGCCGCTCTACGACGGCGGGGAGCCCATCCTGGGTCAGAACACACATACAGACACACACACTGACATACACAGACACACACAACAACAACAACAACAACAACCGCCATTCGCGACCAAGTGGCGGTGACGTCACCACGACGCTTGTGCCAGGCCATGTGCACCTTGAGGCCACGTGAAGTGTCAAACGCCCGCTGGCAGGAGGTCACGGGGCAGACCCAGGTGCCACGGGACTGACTGAGATGACCGAGATGACTGGCTGATGCACCACCTGTGCCCCCTACTGTGCCAACTTGCTGTGCTTTAGCCACCCGGCGCTCCGCTCGTTGTTGTGAGTGTCGCTCCTCCGCCCTCCGTTGTTGTTGGAGGGCGACTGCCTCCAACTGCCCAGTAGCGTCCTTCACGAGCCTCCTCCACAGAGGCCGATCTTGACACCGCTGGTACCAGTCAACGGCAAGTCCACTCAGCTCCACGTCCTCTTGTGCCACATCACTCCATCTCTTCTCTAGCCCGTGCTACGCCCGTTTAGCCCCCTCGATCCGGCCGAACAAAAGCTGTTTAGGCATGCGGTGGCTGGGCATGCGGGCTACATGACCCAGCCAACGCAGCCTTGCCTGCCGGAAGAGCTCACCGATGGGACTTTGCCCAGATCTTTCAAGGATTTGTGAGCTCCTCACACAATCCAGCCTGGTTAAACCCAGGATGGATTGTCGGCAGGCCAGCCTAAATGTTTCCAACCGGCGATGATGCTCCATTCGGGGGGTCCACGCTTCGCAAGCGTAGAGAAGGGAGGGAATGACTGTGGCAGAGAAGACCTGAAGCTTCGTGCGGAGCGACAGACCAGGTAGCTTCCACACAGCGTTACGCAACCGATCAAAAGATATTGCCGCTCGACTGATTCGGAGTGAGACCTCTGCTGTTAAACTGGAGCCGGTCATAAGCACACTGCCCAGGTATGGGAAACTCTCCACTCTCTCCACTACTGCCCCATCACCGATTGCGAGTGGTACAAAATACCCAGGCAGGTGCTTAGTTTTGGAGGGGCTGATGGTAATGCCCCACCTCCTAGTGGCACACTCCAGTCTCAGCAGCAGCGTTTCCAACTCCTCTTCTGAATGAGCAGCTATTACCAAATCATCGGCATACATAACGTGGTTGACCAATAGGGAGCCATCCCTTGATCGCACCCGGGCGTCGATCAGCCTCCCATTATATCTGTACCAAATAGAAATTCCCCCGGTACAGCTATTGAAGGCTTCACAAACTACGCGGTCAAGATAGATGTTAAATAATGTGGGATCCAGAGGACATCCCTGTCGCACCCCAAGGTGTACAGGGAAAGGTTCTGACTCCCGGCCACGTAGTTTTACCCGGGCCCGCTCACCATCATGAAGGTCCTTAATGATCGTGAGCAGAGGGTCAGGGACTCCGAGAGCATGAAGAACAACCCAGAGCCCAGGCCTACTGATGGTATCATAGGCCTTGACCAGGTCTATTAAGCAGAGATGTAGGTCTTGTTGGAATTCCCTACACCTCTGCTGTAGCAGACGGACAGAAAATATGGCATCTGTGCAGGACCGCCCTTTCCTGAAACCGCATTGGGGCTCCGCAAGGCTCTCCTCAGCGTGCCTAGCAAGGCGATGTTGAATAATCCTTGCCAGGACCTTTCCCGGCACACTGAGGAGTGAGATGCCCCTGTAGTTGTTACAGTCTCTGCGGTCCCCCTTCTTAAAGAGGGGGACCACCAGGGCATCCTTCCAATCCTGCGGAACCCGTCCAGTGGTCCAGACTGTTGTTATGATGTCATATAGGGCAGTCTGTGCACAAACGCCAACCTCCCCCAGCATTTCGCTTGGGAGATCATCTCTGCCCGGTGCCTTTCCTGGTCTCAGACTCCGGATCGCCTTCAGTACTTTCTCAACAGATGGCACCTCAGCCAGCCACTCACAGGGGGTGACTTCTTCCAATATTTGAGGCACCGCAGCCTCAGCAGGGTTATCCCCACTTTGTGCCATGATGTTTTCCTGGCTGAGGGATTTCCCCTCCCCCAGGACCTCACAGAAATGCTTAGCAAATCTGCAAACCTGTTCCTGGGGGTCGGAGATTGGATCACCGTTTTTTCCCCTAATGATGATAATAGGTGTGGAGCTGCAGGTTACTTTTTTGATGGAGTTAAATAGTGATTTGTGATCGCGGGCCACTGAGGCAGACTCCATCTCCTCAGCAACCCGCAACCACCACCCATCCTTGCAGCGCCTTACGGCTCTCCGAACCTCCAAGCAAAGGCTGCGGTAAACCTCCTCATTCTCTGACGTGGGATGCTGTAGCCGATGAGAGTGGGCCTGTCGCTTTTTCTCAACTAACCTGAACACCTCCTCTGTCAGCCAGGGTTTCTGGGGAGGTCTGGACCGCGTACACAAAGCAGCCATTGCAGCTACATGAGTCACAGTCCTAAACCTCACCCATTTACCTTCGACATCAGGAGGAGTGGGGGACGATGCCAACCCCAGCTGCAAGCGATGATGAAATTCTCGCTTGCAACTTTCATCAGCTAACTGAGACCAGGCCACTTTTGGTTGGAATGGGGTCCTGGGTGTACACCCACCACCGGAGTGGAAGAATGGCAGGCGCATCCATTATGTTGTGTGGATGCACCGATGCCAGAAGAGCGTGTTGATAATTACAAGCCCATGGACTGCACAAAAATCTAGCAGCCTCCTACCGTTGTTATTGAGCTGATCTGGCCCATGCCTTCCAATCACTCCAGACCAGGTGCCAGCATCATGACCAACTCGGGCATTGAAGTCACCCAACAAGATGACTCTGTCTCGAGTGGCCACTTTAGCCAGCACCTGTGACAGGAGGTCATAGAAGGCCTCTGACTCATCGGCTTTGCCTGCATCCCTCCACGGATGTTCGTCTTCGGTGGGGGCATAAGTAACCACGACCACCACTCCTCGCCTCCGGTTGATCAGAAGGCGAGCCCAAAGTATCCTGGGGCTTACAGCTTCCCACACCTCACCGCCACGCTCCCACGCCCTCTTCATTCTTTTGTTCAGAAGAAGAGCCACACCCTGTTGTTTGGCAGTCTCCTGCCCCGAGTGGAGGACTGTCCACCCCTCATGGTGGCAGGAGCCAGAACCGGTCCACCGGACCTCCTGAATGCCACAGAGACACACACACACAGAGACACACACAGACATACACACACACACACACACGGATACACAAAGATACACACACAGAGACATACACAGATACACACAGACACAAACACACAGATACACACAGACACACACACAGATACACACACACAGACATCCACAGACATCCACACAGACACACAGACATACAGAGACACACACACAGATACACACACACACACAGACAAAGATCCCCCATGTAGCCTTAACAGAGACTGTAGGGGCAAGTGCTGTAAGCGAGTAGCACCTATGAAGGCCAGAACGGCACACGAGGGGGTGGGTGGCCAGCATCATCTCCCCAGTGGAGATGTTTACACACCGCACCAGGTACTAATTTGAGTCGACAGACACACACACAGACACACAGACATACATAGACACAAACATACAGACAAATACACACAGACATAGTCACCCAGACACACACAGACACACACACAGACACGCACATACACACACATAGACACCCAGACATACACACAGACATACATACACGGACACACACACAAACAAGGATGCCCCGGGTAGGCTCTCACAGGCTGTTGGAGCGAGTGCTGTCAGCTAATGCCTCCATTCCTCCCTCCTCCCCATCCTCCACCACCTCATTCTGCTCCACCTCCTCTTCCACCTCCTCCCCATCCTCCTCCTTCTCATTCTGAACCTTCTCTTCTTCCATCATCTCGTTCGCGATGCGTGCGCGTGCGTGTGCGTGCGTGCATGTGCGTGTGTGTGCGTGCGTGCACGTGCGTTTGCGTGTGTGTGCGTTCATGCATGTGTGTGCATGTGCGTGCGTGTGTGTGCGTACGTGTGCGTGCATGCCTGTGCGTGTGTGTGTGCGTGCGCGCGTGCGTGTGTGTTTGTGCGTGTGTGTTTGTGCGTGCGCGTGCGTGCGTGTTTGTGCGTGTATGTGCGTGTGTATGTGTGCGTGCACGTGTGTGCGTGTGTGTGCGTGGGTGTGCGTTCGTGCGTGTGTGTCTGTGCGTGTGTGTGTGCGTGCGTGTGTGTGTGTGCGTGCGTGTGTGTGCGTGCGTGTGCGTGCATGCCTGTGCGTGTGTGTGTGCGTGCGCGCGTGCGTGTGTGTTTGTGCGTGCGCGTGTGTGTTTGTGCGTGCGCGTGCGTGCGTGTTTGTGCGTGCATGTGCGTGTGTATGTGTGCGTGCACGTGTGTGCATGTGTGTGCGTGGGTGTGCGTTCGTGCGTGTGTGTCTGTGCGTGTGTGTGTGCGTGCGTGCGTGCGTGTGTGTGCGTGTGTGCGTGCGTGTGTGTGTGCGTGCATGTGTGTCTGTGCGTGTGTGTTTGTGCGTGTGCAGGCTACGTGATCGAGCGCAAGAAGAAGCAGAGCCAGCGCTGGATGCGTCTCAACTTCGACGTGTGGAAGGAGCTGACCTACGAGGCGAAGGCCATGATGGAGGGGGTCCCCTACGAGATGCGGATCTGCGCCGTCAACGCCATCGGCATGTCGCTGCCCAGCGAGCCCTCCAAGCCCTTCGTGCCGCTCGGTAAGGCGGAGCCACTCACCCACAATGACAATCACCCACAGTGCCACTCACCCACAGTGCCGCTCACCCACAGTACCGCTCACCCACAGTGCCACTCACCCACAGTGCCGCTCACCCACAGTGCCGCTCACCCACAGTGCCGCTCACCCACAGTGCCGCTCACCCACAGTGCCGCTCACCCACAGTGCCACTCACCCACACTGCCACTCACCCACACTGCCACTCACCCACAATGACAATCACCCACAGCGCCACTCACCCACAGTGCCGCTCACCCACAGTGCCGCTCACCCACAGTGCCACTCACCCACAATGCCGCTCACCCACAGTGCCGCTCACCCACACTGCCGCTCACCCACAATGCCGCTCACCCACACTGCCTGTGCAGTGGCTACACGGGGGACCGTTGTGTGTTTGTGTGTCGCAGCTCCGACCAGCGAGCCCTCGCACCTCATCGCCGACGACATCACGGACAGCAGCATCTGCCTCAAGTGGAAGCAGCCGGAGAGGATCGGAGCGGCCGGCCTGGACGGCTACCGCATTGAGTACTGTGCAGAGGGATGTGAGTGGAGCGGCGGTGGTGGTGTTGGTGGTGGAGGTGGCGGTGGTGGAGGTGGTGGTGGCGGTGGTGGTGGTGGTGGTGGCGGTGGTGGTGGCGGTGGTGGCGGTGGTGGCGGCGGTGGTGGTGATGGTGATGGTGATGTTGGAGGTGGTGGTGGCGGCAGTGGCGGTGGGGGAGGTGGTAGCTGATGATAATGACGACGATGATGACAATGACCATGAAGACGATGACGACGATGATGACGATGACAATGATGATGATGATGACGACGATGATGACGATAACCACAATGATGACGATGATGACGATGATGATGACAATGATGACGATGATGACGACGATGATGACGACGATGATGAGGCCGATGACGACGCCGACGTTGCCGTTGCAGCCACGGACTGGGTGAAGGTGAACCCGGACAAGCTGATCGACGACACCTCGTACGTGGTGCGTGACCTGCCCAAGGACGCGAAGCTCTTCTTCCGCGTCATCGCCGTCAACGCGGCCGGCGACAGCCAGCCCTGCACCACCTCGCAGGCCATCACCATCCGCGAGCTCGTGTGTACGGGACTCACGCACATCGTGAACATCACCACCGTTGCTGGCATCATCAGTAGCATCACCATCATCAATAATGACATCATCATCAATAATAACATCACCACCGTTGCTGGCATCATCAGTAGCATCACTATCATCAATAATAACATCATCACCATCATCAATAATAACATCATCACCGTTGCTGGCATCATCAGTAGCATCACCATCATCAATTATAACATCATCATCATCATCAGCCACATCGTGAGCATCATCACATTGTCACTCCCTCCCTTCCAACTTTGTGTGTCTCTCTCTGTGTGTCTCTCTCTGTCTCTCTCTGTGTGTGTCTCTGTGTGTCTCTGTGTGTCTCTCTCTGTCTCTCTCTGTGTGTGTCTCTGTGTGTCTCTTTGTGTCTCTCTATGTGTGTCTCTCTTTGTCTCTCTGTGTGTCTCTGTGTGTCTCTGTGTGTCTCTCTCTGTGTCTCTCTGTGTGTCTCTGTGTGTCTCTGTGTCTCTCTATGTGTCTCTGTGTGTCTCTGTGTGTGTCTCTCTCTCTGTGTCTTTTTGTGTGTCTCTCTCTCTGTTTGTGTCTCTGTGTGTCTCTCTCTGTGTGTCTTTCTCTGTCTCTCTCTGTGTGTCTCTCTCTGTGTGTCTCTGTGTGTCTCTCTGTGTGTGTCTCTCTGTGTGTCTATCTGTGTGTGTCTCTCTGTGTCTCTCTGTGTGTCTCTGTGTATCTCTCTCTCTCTGTGTCTCTCTGTGTGTCTCTCTGTGTGTCTCTGTGTGTCTCTGTGTCTCGTTGTGTGTCTCTGTGTGTCTCTCTCTCTGTGTCTCTCTGTGTGTTTATCTGTGTGTCTCTCTGTGTGTCTCTCTCTGTGTCTCTCTGTGTGTCTCTCTCTGTGTGTCTCTCTCTGTGTGTCTCTCTGTGTCTCTCTCTGTGTCTCTCTGTGTGTGTCTGTGTGTTTCTGTGTCTCTTTTTGTGTCTCTCTCTCTGTCTCTCTCTCTGTGCGTCTCTCTCTGTGTGTCTCTCCCTCTCTAACTATATTTTTGTGCTTGTCTCTCTCCGTGTCTCTCTCCGTGTCTCTCTCCGTGTCTCTCATTGTGTCTGCGCAGTCCCACCTAAGATCATGGTGCCCAGACATCTCCGGCAGAATTACATCAAGAAAGTTGGAGAGACGGTCAACATCGTCGTGCCGTTCCACGTGAGTCTCGCTCGCCACGCGAATCTCGCTCGCCACGTGAGTCTCGCTCACCTGGTGAGTCTGTGAATATTTGAATATTTGAATCGATTTTGGGCGTCCCCTAGTTCTACTCAGCCTGGGGGGGAGACTAAGGCGGCTGGGCGAGGTGCTGGCCACCCACCCCCTCGTGTGCTATTTTGGCATTCACAGGTGTTCGCTAAAAGCACTTGCCCCAACAGTCTGTTAAGGCTACACGGGGGGTTTTTGTGTGCATGTGTGTGCGTGCATATGTGTACGTGCGTGCGTGTGTACGTGTGTGTGCGTACGTGTGCGTACATGTTCGTACGTGAGCGTGCATGAGTGTGCGCGCACGTGTGTGCGTGGGTGCGCGCGCGAATTTGCGTGCGCACGCGCGTATACTTGTGTGTGTGTGTACATGTACACGTGTATGCGTGTGTGTGTGTACACATGTACACATGTATACGTGTGCGCGTGTGTGTGTACACTTGTACGTGTGTGTGTGTGTACACATGTATACGTGTGCGTGTGTGCGTGTGTGTGTACACTTGTACGTGTGTGTGTATACATGTATACGTGTGCGTGTGTGCGTGTGTGTGTACACTTGTACGTGTGTGTGTGTGTGTGTACACGTATACACATGTACACGTGTATACGTGTGTGTGTATACGTGTGTGTATACCTGTGTGTGTGTGTGTGTACACGTGTATACGTGTGTGTGTATACGTGTGTGTATACGTGTGTGTGTACACGTGTATACGTGTGTGTGTATACGTGTGTGTGTGTACACGTGTATACGTGTGTGCGTGTGTGTGTGTGCGTGGTGGTCGCCAGGGCAAGCCGAGGCCCAAGGTGACGTGGCTCAAGGACGGCCAGGTGCCCGACGTGAAGCAGGTGAACATCCGCACGAGCGACAACGACTCCATCCTCTTCATCCGCAAGTGCCTGCGCGAAGACTCGGGGATCTACGTCCTCACCGTGCAGGTGGAGGACATCGTGGAGACGGCCAACATCACCGTGCAGATCGTCGGTACGTGCACGCGTGTGGTGTGTGTTGCGTGTGTGTACGTGTTGTGGTGTGTGCGTGTGTGTGTGTTGTGTGTGGTGTGTGCGTGTGTGTACGTGTTGTGGTGCGTGTTGTGTTGTGTGTTGTGTGTGGTGTGTGTGTGTTGCGTGTGGTGTGTGCGTGTGTGTGCACGCGTGTGGTGTGTGTACGTGTGTGTGTGTGTACGCGTGTGGTGTGTGTGTGTTGTGTGCGTGTGGTGTGTGTACGCGTGTGGTGTGTGTGTGGTGTGTGTACGTGTTGTGTGCGTTGTGTGTGTGTGTACGCGCGTGGTGTGTGTGCACGCGTGTGTTGTGTGCGTGTGGTGTGTGTAAGCGTGCGAGTGTACGTGTGTGTGTGTGTGTGTGCGTGCGAGTGTACGTGTGCGTGTGAGCGTACGAGTATACGTGTGTGCGTGCGAGTATACGTGTGTGCGTGTGTGCGTGCGAGTATACGTGTGTGTGTGCGTGCGTGCGAGTATACGTGTGTGCGTGTGTGAGCGTGGTAGTATACGCGTGTGTGTGTGTGTGTGTGCGTGCGAGTATACGTGTGTGTGTGTGTGTGCGTGCGATTATACGTGTGTGTGTGTGTGTGCGTGCGAGTGTACGTGTGCGTGTGAGCGTACGAGTCTACGAGTGTGCGTGTGTGAGCGTGGTAGTATACGCGTGTGTGTGTGCGTGCGTGCGTGCGAGTATACGTGTGTGCGTGCGTGCATGCGAGTATACGTGTGTGTGTGTGCGTGCGAGTATACGTGTGTGTGTGTGCGTGCGAGTGTACGTGTGCGTGTGAGCGTACGAGTCTACATGTGTGCGTGTGTGAGCGTGGTAGTATACGCGTGTGTGTGTGCGTGCGTGCGAGTATACGTGTGTGCGTGCGTGCGTGCGAGTATACGTGTGTGTGTGTGTGTGTGCGTGCGAGTATACGTGTGTGTGTGTGTGTGTGCGAGTGTACGTGTGCGTGTGAGCGTACGAGTATACGTGTGTGCGTGTGTGAGCGTGGTTGTATACGCGTGTGTGTGTGCGTGCGTGCGAGTATACGTGTGTGCGTGTGTGTGCGTGCGCGTGCAGAGAAGCCGGGCCCGCCGGTGAGCGTGCGCATCGTGGAGGTGTGGGAGTGCAGCGCCGCCATCGAGTGGGTCGCTCCCCGTGACAACGGCAACTGCGAGATCTCCGGCTACACGGTGCAGAAGGCCGACAAGAAGACCATGGTGAGTGAGTCTATGGGTCTCTGTGTGTGTCTGCCGTTGTGCGCATTCTTCTACGGAAGTGACCTCGTAGCTGTCGCAAACCGTGAGCTCAACGAAGCGGCTTGTCGTCGTCATCGCCTGGACAGTTAAAGTAGCAGGCAAATGCAGTAGACCATCGATTACCGTCGATTATCGATGATTGCCATCGATTACCATCGATTATATCCGGCAGTTTCAGCGGGAAGGGTGGCGGCTGATTTAAAAAAACGCCGGATAATCACTCCCATCATCATCATCATTATTTAAAATAGCGAATTTTCTGCACATGCATGTATAACATTAGATTTTTAGGTGTTGTGTATATGGTTTTTTTGTGCTTTAAATGTGTTAACTATGTGAAATTGGCATAAAGAAACATAAGTTTAAAAAGTTACCGCATTCACCGTTCCGTACTCACCACTCCAATCTTGAAGGCTCTGCATCATGGTGGTGATGTACGTACGTGCAGTCTTTTTCATTGTTTAAGTTGTATGTAGTGTATAATGTAGTGTATGCAATATGTGACAGTGCACGCCGTGGTGCCGATAGCCGCACTGGGTTAGCAGCCTTTCGCAGCGGTTTCGCCGGATCGGCCCAGGAAGCAGCTGGATAATCGATGATGATCGACCGTAATCTCAACGCGCGTTGATTCTAAATGTGGGTCCTCGCTCACCATCGCGTACCTCCCATCGTAGCAACGACAGGTCTCGTCATCAGTGGACCACGATCCGCTGTGACGTGTTGATCCACGTGGCAGAGGTGTGGACTCGAGTCATGTGACTTGGACTCGAGTCAGACTCGAGTCATGAATTTGATGACTTGCGACTCGACTTGGACTTGCATAACAATGACTTTGTCCCACCTCTGAGATGTGGACTCGAGTCATGTGACTTGGACTCGAGTCAGACTCGAGTCATGAATTTGATGACTTGCGACTCGACTTGGACTTGCATAACAATGACTTTGTCCCACCTCTGCCACGTGGTGTCGGTAGTGGTGGTAGTGGTGATGTTGATGGCAGTGATAGTGTCAGTAGTGGTGGTAGTGATGGTGTCGGTAGTCCTGGTGGGGGTGGTGGCGGTGATGTCGATGGTGATGGCGGTGGTGATGGCGGTGATGTTGATGGTGATGGTGGTGTTGATGGCGGTGGTGGTGGTAGTAGTGGTAGCAGTGACGGGTGTCGCTGATGTTGTCTGTGGCGGCAGTGGTGGTGACGGTGGTGGTGATGGTGTTGATTGTGATGGCAGTGTTGGTGGCGGTGGTGGTGGTGGCAGTAGTGGTGGTAGCGTTGGCGGTGATGGTGTCGGTAGCGATGGCGGTGTTGGTTGCGGTGGTGTTGGTGGCGGTGATAGTGGTGGTAGCGGTGACGGTGATGGTGTTGGTGGCGGTAGTGGTGGTAGCGGTGGCGGTGATGGTCTCAGTAGTGGTGGTGGTGATGGCTGGCGGTAGTGGTGATAGCGCTGACGGTGGCGGTGATGGTGTCTGTGTCCGGTGGCGGTGTCGTCGGTGCAGGAGTGGTTCACGGTGTACGAGCACTACCGCCGTGTGCACTGCACCGTCTCGGACCTGGTGGTGGGTAACGAGTACTTCTTCCGCGTCTACGCCGAGAACATGTGTGGCCTCAGCAACGACGCCACGCGCACCAAGGATAGCGCTCGCATCCCCAAAGCCGGTACACACGCACGTGCACACACACACACACGTGTACACACGCACACGTGTACACACGCACACAACACACGTGTACACACACGTGCACACACACACACGTGTACACACGCACGTGCACACACACACGCACGTGTACACACACACACGTGAACACGTACACACACACACATGTACACACGCACACACACACACGTGTACACACACACGTGCACACACACACACGTGTACACACGCACGTGCACACACACACACACGTGTACACACGCACGTGTACACACACAAACCGTGTATACATACACACACATGCACACAACATCACCATCGCTGCTCACCCTCACGATCATCATCGCACACAATGATCACCACCACTGTCACCATCACCACCATCACCAGGGCCGGATTCAGATTGTGTAGGCCCCTGGGCTCCAGCTACTGTTAGGCCCCCAGTAATATTTTCAAGAGGAAAACAAAGTTAAAGAAAATTTAAATGTATTTTTAACAAGGCTAACAACAAATAAAATTCAGCAATCAATCAGTTTCAAGGACAATGCATTTATTATCAGAGTTTTTTTTTTTTGACCACAAGCATTGTGGTTAATGCAGACATGATTTCTTCGTAAAAAGGTTTCAGTTTTGTTGCCAGAAAAAAGGGGGAAACCCCTATTACTTTTTCAGTGAAATAACTTTTCACTTTCTCTTTGGTTATTACGGTAAAGTCACGTAGGTGAAAAAATTTAATAATAAAAAAAAGTAAATAAAAAAAGTAAATGCAATTTTATTTATTTATTTTTATTTCATTTTTTTCACCTACGCGACTTTACCGAAATAACCAAAGAGTATGGATCCTTACAGTCACGAGAACTTGAAATCGAGAATTCACTTTTCACTTAACCTCTGGAGGCACCTCCAGCTAGTGGAGGCCCCTGGGCTTCAGCCCCTAAAGCCCCACGCCTGAGTCCGGCCCTGACCATCGTCACCGTCAATCGTTGCCACCGCCCTGCCAACTGCGTGCATCGCACCCCCGGGCGGCCGTGTGCCACTGCAGGCATCGTGTACCGCCCGCCCGAGTACAAGGAGCACGACTTCCTGGAGGCGCCGCAGTTCACGCACCCCCTGGTCGACCTGTGCGCCATCTCGGGCTACAACGCCACGCTCAGCTGCTGCGTCAGAGCCTTCCCCAAGGTGAGACACACACAGACCCACGCACACACACACAGACTCATAGACTCACACAGAGACTCATAGACTCACATAGAGACATATAGACTCACACAGAGACCCGTAGACTCACACAGAGACTCATAGACTTACACAGAGACACATAGACTCACACAGAGACACATAGACTCACTCAGAGACCCATAGACTCACGCAGAGACCCACAGACTCACACAGAGACCCACAGACTCACACAGAGACCCACACTCACTCAGAGACCCATAAACTCACACAGATACCTATAAACTCACACAGAGACCCACAGACTCACACAGAGCATCATAGACTCACACAGAGACTCACAGACTAACACAGAGACCCACAGACTCATAGAGAGACCCACAGACTCACACAGAGATGCACAGACTCACACAGATACCTATAAACTCACACAGAGACCCACAGACTCACACAGAGCCTCATAGACTCACACAGAGACTCACAGACTCACACATAGACCCACAGACTCATAGAGAGACCCACAGACTCACACAGAGATGCACAGACTCACACAGAGACCCACTCACTCAGAGACCCATAGACTCACACAGATACCTATAAACTCACACAGAGACCCACAGACTCACACAGAGCCTCATAGACTCACTCAGAGACGCACAGACTCACACAGAGACTCACAGACTCATAGAGAGACCCACAGACTCACACAGAGACGCACAGACTCACACAGAGACTCACAGACTCACACAGAGACCCACAGACTCATAGAGAGACCCACAGACTCACACAGAGATGCACAGACTCACACAGATACCTATAAACTCACACAGAGACCCACAGACTCACACAGAGCCTCATAGACTCACACAGAGACTCACAGACTCACACAGACCCACAGACTCATAGAGAGACCCACAGACTCACACAGAGATGCACAGACTCACACAGAGACCCACTCACTCAGAGACCCATAGACTCACACAGATACCTATAAACTCACACAGAGACCCACAGACTCACACAGAGCCTCATAGACTCACTCAGAGACGCACAGACTCACACAGAGACTCACAGACTCATAGAGAGACCCACAGACTCACACAGAGACGCACAGACTCACACAGAGACTCACAGACTCACACAGAGACCCACAGACTCATAGAGAGACCCACAGACTCACACAGAGATGCACAGACTCACACAGATACCTATAAACTCACACAGAGACCCACAGACTCACACAGAACCTCATAGACTCACATAGAGACTTACAGACTCACACAGAGAGCCACAGACTCATAGAGAGACGCACAGACTCACACAGAGACGCACAGACTCACGCAGAGACCCATATACTCACAAACATAGTATTGTGTATATCACCACGTCGGGAAATGAAAGGAAAACATATCACCGCCAATAATAATCAATAAATAATAATCAATCACAATCAAAATAATAATCGTAACAACAATCACGAAAAACATATTTACTTCCCCCCCTCCCCCACCAAAAATAAAAAAATCCTCGGCAGCCCAAGATCCGGTGGACGAAGAACAAAGTGGAGATCCGCGACGACCCCAAGTACCGCATGTTCAGCAACCAGGGCGTGTGCACGCTGGAGGTGCGCAAGCCGGGCCCTTACGACGGCGGCGTCTACTGCTGCCTCGCCGAGAACTCCCTGGGCGATGCCAAGGTCGACTGCAAGTTCGAGTGCAAAGGTGAGTGGGCAGTGGCGGCCGTGGTGGTGGTGGTGGTGGTGGCCGAGGTGAGGGCCGCTGTGGGAGTGGACTCCTCTTCCGGTACCAGTCGGTAACAGGCAGAGATTGCGCTTCTTTTCTTCAGAGGCAGAGCGGCCACTCGGCTGGTTCCCTGGGCAGTCTCCTGCCCCGAGTGGAGGGCTGCCCCCACCCCTCATGGTGAGCGAGGTCAGGACCCGTCCACCGGACCTCCCAGGACTCCACAGGCGTCCATGGCGCTGCCGCTCCAACCCCATATTGAGGTTTATAATCTAGCAGCAGTAGCAGCAGCAGCAGCAGTAGTAGCAGGAGTAGTAGCAGCAGTAGTAGCAGTCGTAGCAGCAGTAGCAGCAGTAGTAGCAGTAGCAGCAGTAGTAGCAGTCGTAGCAGCAGTAGCAGCAGTAGTAGCAGCAGCAGCAGTAGCAGCAGCAGTAGTAGCAGCAGCAGTAGTAGCAGTAGCAGCAGTAGCAGCAGCAGTAGCAGCAGCAGTAGCAGCAGTAGCAGCAGTAGTAGTAGCAGGAGTACGATTTACGCGATCAATATCAATGATGGAGTCGGCTTTTAGTTTGTGTGTTGGGGTAGAGATCGCTTACATGCAATTGTGTCGTTAAACCGACCACCACCCGGCACAGACAATCGGTAAGGGGTTTGTGCCGGGTGAACAGCACGTGGCCAATTCGTTTACTTAGTTCAGCACGCGCGCACACACACACACCGGTTGCGTGTTGGGGAGTTACATTCACAACATCCCTACAGAGGACCACCTAACCCACTGTATTTATATATATACACACACATATATATATATAAACACAAGCCTTTGGTTTTTATATATATGTATAGATTATATATATGCCTAGGATGTTTCTCCTGCTCACAATGGCCGTGTCATCCGCTCGACGGCCACCGAACCACCACCCCCAGCGTAGCGCACCAAACGCTCGCCAAGCCGCCGTCGTTGCGACCGGCGCGGTGAAGTATGGGCGCACGCGTCCCACCAGTGGAGTGACACGGCCATTATGACCCCCCCCCCCGCCCCCCTCCGCCCCCTCCTCCTCGTGGACCCACGCGGTCGTCCAGCAATGCAAATCTGTTGTGAAGGTCTTCTCCGTGTCACATCTTCGTTGTCGTCGCTGCATCCATGTCACATTCCGTGTCCGCGCGTGTCTCTGTGTGTGTGTGTCTGCGTGTGTGTGTCTGCGTGTGTGTCCGTGTGTGTGTGTGTCTGCGTGTGTGTGTGTGTGTCTGTGTGTGTGTGTCTGCGTGTGTGTGTCTGCGTGTGTGTCTGTGTGTGTGTGTCTGTGTGTGTGTGTCTGTGTGTGTGTTTGTCTGCGTGTGTGTCTGTGTGTGTGTCTGTGTGTGTGTGTCTGTGTGTGTGTGTCTGTGTGTGTGTGTGTCTGCGTGTGTGTGTGTCTGTGTGTGTGTCTGTGTGTGTGTCTGCGTGTGTGTGTGTGTGTCTGTGTGTGTGTGTGTGTCTGCGTGTGTGTCTGTGTGGGAGCGGTTCGCGCTCCGCTGCGCTACGAACCCGGCGACCACCCCAGAGTTCCATTTCCCGCCCGCGGCAAAACCCACGCCGGTGATGGTGATCTGAACCGGTCCCGGGCTTCCTCCCCTAGGTCGACTCAGCCTCAAACGGGTACCCGGTGCGGTTTTGTAAACATCGCCACTGGGGATACAAAGGCGGCCGGGCGTGGTGTTGGCCACCCACCCATTCGTGTGCCGCGCCGGCCTTCATAAGTGCTCGCAAACGACACTTGCCCCAACAGTCTGTTAAATGTGAGGGCTCTTCATCTTTGTAGCTGTGTGTGTGTGTGAGAGTCTGCGTGTTCTCATTTCATATGCCTTGCAGTGCTTCTGAAAGTTGTGATATCATTCCTGCTGTGTTCTCCCCTCTCTCCCCTCCCTCCATTGTCCATCTCTCCCTCCCTCCGACTCCTCCATCCCCCCCCCCCATCTCTCCCTCCCTCCCACTCCCCACACCCCCCCCATCTCTCCCTCTCTCTGCTCTCCCTCCATCTCTTTCCCTCTCACCCCACCCCCATCTCTCCCTCCCTCCCACTCCCCACACCCCCCCCACCGTCCATTCTCCATCACCCCATCCACTCCCCACACTCCCCCCCCACCCACCGTCCATTCTCCATCCCCCCATCCACTCCCCACACTCCCCCCCCCCCCCACCGTCCATTCTCCATCCCCCCATCCACTCCCCACACTCCCCCCCCCCACCGTCCATTCTCCATCCCCCCATCCACTCCCCACACTCCCCCCCCCCCCACCGTCCATTCTCCATCCCCCCATCCACTCCCCACACTCCCCCCACACCGTCCATTCTCCATCCCCCCATCCACTCCCCACACCCCCCCCACCGTCCATTCTCCATCCCCCCATCCACTCCCCACACTCCCCCCCCCACCATCCATTCTCCATCCCCCCATCCACTCCCCACACTTCCCCCCCACCGTCCATTCTCCATCCCCCCATCCACTTTCCATCTCCCCCCGTCCACTCTCCATCTATCACCCCTCCCCCGAACCCTCCCCCGCACACCCCTCCCCCCTGTCCTCCCCCGCCCTCCCCCCGCCCCCAGTCATCACTCAGTAGCTGCGTTGAGCGAGTGATGTCACCCCCCGGGCTGGAGGTGAGCTCTCATATGCCGCACCGATCGCCATATGAAGCTTCTTGTGCGCTGGGTGACGATCCATCGGTTCGGCGCTCGGGGCAGTCGCGTGGCCCACCCCCCCAACCCCCCCGCCCCCCCGAAAGAAACTTGATAACTCCACGGTGGTTCAATAATCCTAGAAACTATGAAAAATGAGAAGAGAAGGAGAGGTGGTTAGGGGGGGGGGGAGTCGAACCCAGGCTGCCTTTGTGGTGACCTCCCAGACATGTCTCAATAACGACGACGACAACAACAAAAGCCAAAGAGCTTTGCAGCTCATCGGATTTTTCCCCCCTCGGGTCATTTTCTTACGTACTTTACGAGCCGCCCCTGGGGATGCCTCCTTCAGCCAGCGGCGTTCGGCAAAAATAGCCGCGGATTCCCCCCATCAGCTGAAAAATGTCACCGATTCCAGCGGTGTGCCTCAATCTTCCTTGATTAGAGGAAACAAGACGATGCTCGATGTAGTCGGCACTTTGCTTCGTTCATCGTTTCGCTTGTTGTGTTTTAATGGTTCACTTATTCCCTCTCTCTGCACCCATCCACTTGAGCTGCCACACCCTCAGTGAGAGCCCTGGCGTTGATTGTTGGGCACCCCCCCCCTCAGTGAGAGCCACGCGTGGATTATCAAGTTTTGACCGGAACGGGCCCCCCCCACCGGACGACCGCCTGTTGACTTCCCCACAAAGCAGTACTCATTTTATAGACCCCCTTGGAGGGAGTGACGATGATCGGCTGAGTTGAACTTCTAATAGCGCCCGATAGTTGGCTGACACTTAGGGTCCTGTTCACCCTCCCGCAAGCAATGACGTGAGCAAACGGAAGAGGGAAGCAGGCTTTCTCCACTGCTGGCCTGGACGAGACTTAAAACTACCTCGCTGCAGTTCCGCTTGCCTCTAACCGCTACCGTTGCCGGACTAACACTGCGTGGAGATTGGCACAATGCGTGGATCCTGCGGTAGGTGACGGCGGCGGTGGCGGTGATGGTGGTGAGCGCAGTGGTGACGCGCATGCACCGCACAGCAAGGAAGGGGCCTGGGTTCGAATTTCGACTCAGGCACACTTTCTGTGTGGTGTCTGTATGTTCTCTCTCTCTCCCTGTTCTGCAGAGTGAGTGAGTTGAGTTTGTATGACCCCCCCCCTGTCCTACAGTGAGTGAGTTGAGTTTGTATGATCTCCCCCTGTTCTACAGAGTGAGTAGAGTTTGCATGATCTCCCCCTGTTCTGCAGAGTGAGTGAGTAGAGTTTGTATGATCTCCCCCTATTCTGCAGAGTGAGTGAGTGGAGTTTGTATGATCTCCCCCTGTTCTACAGAGTGAGTAGAGTTTGTTTGATCTCCCCCTGTTCTACAGAGTGAGTGAGTGGAGTTTGTATGACCCCCCCTGTTCTACAGAGCGAGTGAGTGGAGTTTGTATGATCTCCCCCTGTTCTGCAGAGTGAGTGAGTGGAGTTTGTATGATCTCCCCCTGTTCTACAGAATGAGTGAGTGAGTGGAGTTTGTAGAACAGGGGGAGATCATACAGAGTGAGTAAGTGGAGTTTGCATGATCTCCACCTGTTATACAGAGTGAGTGAGTGGAGTTTGTATGATCTCCCCCTGTTCTACAGCATGAGTGAGTGAGTGGAGTTTGTATGATCTCCCCCTGTCCTACAGAGTGAGTGAGTGGAGTTTGTATAATCTCCCCCTGTTCTGCAGAGTGAGTGAGTAGAGTTTGTATGATCTCCCCCTGTTCTGCAGAGTGAGTGAGTAGAGTTTGTATGATCTCCCCCTATTCTGCAGAGTGAGTGAGTGGAGTTTGTATAATCTCCCCCTGTTCTACAGAGTGAGTGGAGTTTGTATGATCTCCCCCTGTTCTACAGAGCGAGTGAGTGGAGTTTGTATGATCTCCATTGTTGTTGTTGTTTACGGTAAGTCGTCGCTATAAGGAGCGGGTTTCACGCTACAATGCACAACATGCACCTTTATACCGCGGCACATGCACCGTTATTCCCGTATTTATTTATTTTTTATGGGCCCCCCCCGCGTAGGAAATCTGAGCATCCTGGACATGCTGCTGCAGGGGGTGCCTCTAAACCTCATCCAAAACATCCTGGACAAGACAGCCAGCGAGGAGCAGGCGGCGGCTAACAACAACAGCAGCAACAGCATCAACAACAACAAACAACAGCAGCAGCAGTAGCAACTAACAAACTAAACCCCAAAAGCCATCAGTCCCACCGACAGCAGCGGCCCGGCCGAGTGAAACGCGTCCATGGGGGGGGGGTGGGGGGGGGGGTCACGTTCTGTGTCTTCACATCGACGTCATCGTCGTCATCATCGTCGTCGTCATCATTGGCCATGGTCCATCCACTGCTTGATGAGGCCCTCGGACTCTAGGCGACCGCACGGTTAGCGCTCCGCTCCACGAACCCGGCGACCCGGATTCGATTCCCGCTCACGGCCACCGCCAGTGACGATTATTCCACCCGTCCTGGGCCTCCCCCTAGGTCGACTCAGCCTCAAATGAGTACCTTGTGCGATGTGTAAAAATCGCCACTAGGGAGACAAAGGTGGCCGGGCGTGGTGTTGACCTCCCACCCCCTCGTATGATGTGCCGGCCTTCATTGGTGCTCGCTAAACAGCATTCAGGCTATACGGGGGATCTTTTATCTTTGCCTGTGTGTGTGTGTCTGTGTGTGTGTGTCTGTGTGTGTGTGTGTCTACGTTCGAGTCCAGGCTCTGAGAGACTGACCGAACGTGGTTCGATATCGCCGGGGTCAGAGCCGTTGGGTCGGTACGGCGAGTTACGGCACTTGTGAGCGTCATCGGTGAAGAGAGGATGGAGCTGATGGGTGTTGAGTGATGTAGTGCTTGATGGCAGAGGTGGTGCATATGCTACGCTACATGTATATGGTACGTGTACACACCTGTACAGGTGTGTATCGCTGTGCAGGTGTGTGGATGTATGAGTGTTTGGATATACATGTGTATGGCTTTGCATGTGTATGGCGAAACAGGTGTGTGGCGATGCAGGTGAATGAGTGCAGAGCTTTGCAGGTGTGCTACCGCGCAGGAATACATATCTACCGTATTCATCCAGGGCCGTGCAAGTAGAGAGATCCTTGTTCAATCCACTGCTAGACGCACTGTCTTCCCCACACCGTATATCACCACGACGGTTAGAGTGGGCTGGTAGAATGTGGGGGGGGGGGGAGCATAGAAATGCAGTGCAACTACGAGAGGTGACCTGCGCTTCTCCTCTGCCACCCCCCGCGTGTCGCCTGAGGATGCTGGTTGTTGTTGTAATTGCTGGCGAAACGTCACGGCTACTCGAATTGTAAATGTTGTGGTGGGATTACTCTCCAACCACACACTACACTATACACTACTATACACTACACTATACACTACTATACACTACACTATACACTACACTATATACTACACTATACACTACACTATACACTACACTATACACTACTATACACTACACTACTATACACTACACTATACACTACACTATACACTACTATACACTACACTATAATTGTAAATGTTGTAGTGGGTTTACTCTCCAACCACACAATCGGTTCGTGCTGAACTCGTCAGTAATTGGCCACGTTTCGGCCACGGAACAAACCCTTCACTCATTGGCTGTGTCGGGTGGTGGTGGCAGCGGCGACTCTAACGACACAACGTTTATATGCACGCGTTTGAATGTTAGCGGGCGTCTTGTGTAACAGGTGCTATAGGCTGCGGGCCACCGGCGAATGCCTGGCACGTGAATCAAGAAAGAGAAACGACCCCACGCATGAAAGTTTCCAAAGTTTCCGATTGTGTTGAGTCAGCTGAGAACTCGGGAGTCCCGGCGCCAGGGCTCTTGATGGTGGCACGAGAGTCGGGATCAGCCTGCTGCCAGTGGGGGGCAAGCGGGTGGAGGGGTGGTAGGGGTGGTGATCGCTGATGTGTCTGTGCGCGTGCGTGTGTCTGTGCGTGCGTGTGTCTGTGTGCGTGTCTGTGTGTGTGGTTGTACGTGTGTGTGTCTGTGTGCGTGCGAACCCAATCGAGTAAAGTTTGCAGAGTCTATTTTCGATTTCGGTCCCAAAAGAAATAAAAAACGTGGACCTCTGACGCCGGTGGGACACGACGACGACGTGGGGGGGGGGGGGGGGGCTCGACCCCGCTAGGCCCGGGTCGCGAGCGACTCGACGTGGTCTGGGTTTGAGTGGTGGTCACGATCAGCACCAGGGGGTCACGATCAGCACCAGGAGGTCACGATCAGCACCAGGGGGTCACGATCAGCACCGGTGGTTCTGTGCTCGCCCCAGCGAACTTTTACCTCTGGTTCAGGCGCGGACAAATGCGGGATTTGCTGTTAAGAATATTTAGTTTCCCTTCCAGAATCAGAATATTGTACTTATACTGCGGGAGAGAATCCGATGAGCTGGAAAGCTATTTTCCCCACAGATGTCCAGCAGTGGGCACGGGGTAAGAGCTTCTCAACGACAATACACACAATACACACAATACACACAAACACGAGAGCAGTGTTGCTGTTGCTAGTGCAGCAGCGACGACCATGATGATGATGACGATGATGATGATGACGATGATGACGATTATGACGATGATGACGATGAGGACGATGATGATGATGATGATGACATTTTGTGGTTGCGAGAGGAGGGCGAGATTTTGGTCGCGTGGATCCAGCGGAAAGGGGACCTCCCCCCCCCACCCACAACTCCTCCATCCCGCCTCCGAGGGAATAATTCCGGGAGTCCGTCACCTTTAGACCCAAGAGCCCCCCCCCCCCCGTAACGAATGTTCATTTAGTTGTTGTAGTGCTGTGATTGATGGTGGCTTTGTTTTTGAAATCTTAGAACGTTTTGCTTCTTTTTTTGCGTTGTTGTGAGTGGTTATTCAAGAGGAAACCACCACCACCACCACCTTGCTGTTTGTTTTGCTGGTGATGTCTCTTCCACTTGGCAAGGGGATTTGTGCCGATCCGGAACACGCAAAGTGTTTTTTTGCGTTGATTTTGAAATTGAATAAAAATCACGAAATATGAACGCTTCGCTCCGTGTGTGTGCGTGTGTGTGCGTATGTGTGCATGTGTGTGCGTGTTTTTGTGTTCGTGCGCGTGTGCGTGCGTGCCAACTGTGCCAACTAGCACAGTAGGGGGCACAGGTGGTGTGCATCTACCGGTCATCTCAGTCAGCCAACCCATGGCACCTGCTGGGTCTGTCCCCGTGACCTCCACCTGCACCTAGCCTGGCACAGTAGGGGGTACAGCTGGTGGTGCATCTACCGGTCATCTCAGTCAGCCAACCCATGGCACCTGCTGGGTCTGCCCCAAGACCTCCTCCTGCACCTAGCCTGGCACAGTAGGGGGTACAGCTGGTGGTGAATCTACCGGTCATCTCAGTCGGGCAACCCATGGCGCCTGCTGGGTCTGCCCCGATATCTCTTACTGTCAGCATCGAGCCTTCGACACTTCACGTGGTAGCCTCAAAGTGCACCTAGTCTGGCACCGTAACTTAGTGGCGAGCGGCGGCTGTTGGTGTTGTGTGTGTCGCGGTTCGCGTCGCTGCGTTACGAACGGGCGACCGGAGATCGATTCCCGCTCAGGGCCAACACCGGGGACGATTATCCGAACCGATCACGGGCCTCCCCGAGGTCGACTCAGCCTCAAAATGAATTCCTGGTGCGGTGTGCACTAAACATCTCCACTGGGGAGACAAAGGTTGCCGCGCGTGGTGGTGGCCACCCACCCCTTCATGTGCCGTGCCGGCCTTCATAGGTGCTGCGACTCGCGAACAGCACTTGCCCCAACAGTCTGTTCCAGGCTGCACGAGGGATCTTTGTCTGGCTTTCATAGGTACTGATTCTCGCTAACAGCACTTGCCCCTACAGTCTGTTCCAGGCTGCACGGGGGATCTTTGTCTGGCTTTCATAGGTACTGATTCTCGCTAACAGCACTTGCCCCTACAGTCTGTTCCAGGCTGCACGGCGGATCTTTGTGTGGTCCACCAACCCCTCTCTGTTAGGGCACTGGGACAGAACGGCGAATCCGACTCGAAGGAGTGCAGGGGAATATGCCGCCTCGTGGGAATGAGTTCACTTGTACATGTGTAATAAAAGACTCCATCAGGCACTTCTGGTCTCCGCTTGTCTTTTATTTAGGTTCTTCTCCGCACCCCCCACTGGCCTCCTCTCGGACCAGTGTCGTCTCACGTGCGCCCCGTGCATGCTCCCTCTCGCGTGCCACGCACGCTCTCTCTCTCGCGTGCTCCGCACGCTCCTCCGTTAGCTCCTCTATTCCTGCACTCCGCACACCGCTGGCCGACCGCGTGCTGAGGTCCTTCGGCCACGTGGCCGATGGCGCAGATCTTTCCTCACCACCCAACGTGGCTCAGCCTCTTAACTTCCCCTGACTGCCCCGATCTCTTCCGGGCTCCCACTTATATACATTCCCCCCACGTGACCCTGACTCCTCCCCTTCCGGATCCTCAGATCCGGCCTTCCCATACTACCCCGCTGGCTCCGCCCCCATTCAATTCGCCTCCCATTGGAGCCGAGGTGAACGCTGGCCCCTCCCACACGCCCTGCAGACCAGGCTCCGCCCCCCAATACCCCGGGCCGTGTGATTGGACCCGAGCCCAGCAACAACCCCATTTACGCTCGCATTACACATGTATTGCATCGATCACAGTCAAATAACAACACAGCAGCAGCAGTAGCCCCGTATCCGCCGTCAGCGGTGCAGCGGAGATCCGTGTACGGAGCCTTATGCCCCACGGGTTTTTTTGTGTTGTCTTAGTCTGGCTCTATGAGCCTCGGTGTGTGACACTAAACCCTTTGGGAGCCTTAGTGTGGCTCTATGAGCCTCTGTAACTGACACTGAACCCTAGGGGGGCCTTAGTGTGGCTCTATGAGCCTCGGTGATTGACACTGAACCCTAGTGGGGCCTTAGTCTGGCTCATTGAGCCTCGGTGTTTGACACTGAACTCTATGGGAGCCTTAGTGTGGCTCTATTAGCTTTTGTGATTAACACTGAACCCGAGGGGGGCCTTAGTGATTCTATGAGCCTCGGTGATTGACAGTGAACCCTAGGGGAGCCTTAGTGTGCCTCTATGAGCTTCGGTGATTAGCACTAAACCCTACTGCAGGGGTCCTCAAACTTTTTAAACAGGGGGCCAGTTCACTGTCCTTCAGACCGTTGGAGGGCCGGACTATAGTTAAAAAAAACTATGAACAAATTCCTATGCACACTGCATATATCTTATTTTGAAGTGAAGAAACAAAACGGGAACAAATACAATATTTAAAATGAAGAACAAGTAAAGTTAAATCAACAAACTTGCCAGTATTTCAATGGGAACTATGGGCCTGCTTTTGGCTAATAAGATGGTCAATGTCCGGTTCCATATTTGTCACTGCTAGTCGTAACAAGTGATGCAAGTGTGCATCCGTTAGTCTAGATCTGGTTGTAGATTTCAAATGTTTCATTCTGGAAAAAGTCTGTTCACAGACATAAGTGCTGCCAAAGATGGTTGCCATTTTGAGTGCATGGTTCCTGAGATGAGGATAGGTCTCAGAGGGGAGAGATGCATAGAAATTATGAAGGCTGCTTGACTTGAATGCGTCTTTCAGAGAGTCACAATTCTGCAGTTCAGCCAGTTCCATTTGGTAAATTGTATCCACATTTTCAATGTCAATAGAAAATGGGTTACGGAAAAGCTGTATGTCCTGTTCATGGAGATGAAGCTCTTTAAATCTAAATTGGAACTCCTTTTGCAATTTTTCCAGTGAATCCACACATGTTTTGTTTGGGAATGCAACCAATGGTTTTTCCGCTAACAGATTTTGAGTTGAGGGGAGATGGCAGAAGTTTTCCTCCTTCACTTGTTTGATGAGGACGCCTAATTTTACTTCAAATGCTTTGACATGTGATTGCATATCACAGATGAGCTTCCCCTTTCCTTGAAGTTGCACATTGAAACTGTTGAGTAGCTCTGTTACATCTGTCAGAAAGGCAAGGTGCCATTTCCATTCTGCATCATTGAGCTCTGGTACTTCTTTGTTTTTTGAAAGCATAAAAGCTGTAATCTGTGGAAGTAAGTCATAGAAACGTATCAAAACTCTCCCTCGACTCAGCCAACGGACTTCTGTGTGGTACAGAACATCTTCATAGTCAACATTTAGCTCAAACAGAAATTCCTGAAATTGTGGTTGAGTGCATGAGCTCTAATGAAGTTAACAGAGTCCCACTTCAGTGATTTACTACACAGCGCTTGTTGGTGGATGAGGCAGTGTATGGCTATTAGATGAGAATGGTTACGTTTGTCCATCTCTTGGTTAATGCGAGCAATTACTCCTTTCTTAGACCCCACCATGCTAGGAGCACCATCAGTTGTCACACTGGCTAGTTTAGCCCAGTTCAGCTCCAAACCATTCACAGTTTGGCAAACCTTTTCATAGATATCCTCTCCTGTAGTTGTTCCTTTGATGCTTTGCAGTGCAGCAAGCTCTTCTGTAACTTCGAAATAGTCATTCGTCCCACGAATAAAAATTAGAAGTTGTGCAGAATCACGAACATCATTGCTTTCGTCGAGTACCAAGGAAAAATAGGAAAGTTTTATTGTGGAGTTTTGCAAATGCTGATGCAAATTGTCTCCCATTTCTTCAATCCTCCGTGTAATTGTAGGTCCTGAAAGACTCACTGTACTAAATAAATCGGCCTTCTCTGGACACATCTCTTTGGCAACAGAAAGAAGGCATTCTTTAACAAATTCTCCCTCCACGAATGGTCTGCCAGTGCACGCTATTAGCTTGGCAACTTGAAAACTTGCTCGCAGTGATGACATATTTAGCTGCTTCTGCTTCACAAAAGTATTTTGCTGTGTTGTTAATGTATTTTTCAGTTTTAATATTTTATCTTTTCTCACTTCTCCGACCAAACAATCATATTTATCTTTATGTTGAGTTTCATAGTGTCGACGTAAATTGTATTCTTTGAACACAGACACTATATTCTGGCATATCAGACACACAGCTCTTTCCTTGTACTGCATGAAAAAGTAATCATAAGTCCACTGTTCTTTGAATATCCTACACTCCGAGTCAATTTTTCTCTTTCTTGACATCATTGTTTCCTAGGGAGTCAAAATTGCTATTAGTAAAATTCCAATATATATACAGCGCTACAAAAACAATATACCAGCAATAACTTTGCCCACACAGAGACATACAGACTGCACTGCCCATCAATGCAGTCTGATTGGGGGAACTTCGCTTTTACCCCAGGCTCACACTGGTGCGGGTGCCATTAAAAAGTTAATTACACTTGCAGTTTTGTTCACAGATCGCAGTGCGATCTGCGAACTCGCATAGGAATCTGATCGCATGGGGGAGAAGACCCATGCGATCCGATTCCACTGCAGGAAAAAAGAAGGCACATGTGCATTTTTTCTTCCGAATCTAATGCAAGTTCAGCCATACAAGCATATGGCTGAACTCGCACTGCTCAGAGATCGCAACAGTATGAACCGGGGCTTACACAACATACAACATATAACCTCATACAACTGAATAGCAATCAGAATATAAATGCACTTACTGTCATTTAAATTGGGGTTCCTACTCCTCGGCTGTCTGTCACTGACCAGCACGGGAAAACAGCAGGCAGCCCCTCCAGAGATCAGAGATCACTCTGTTATTACCCCTCTATCATTTACTCAGCACACAGGAATATCACTGGGAGTGGAGCCGAGGGGCAAGTGAGGGAGCTGAGGGAAGGAGAGCCAGTCAAGCGCAGCCAGGGGAAGGCTGGCAGCCTTAGGCCTGGGGGGCAAGTCCAGTCAATTGGCCCATTGAACCATTCACCAGCGCAGCCCAATGAGTGCCCACCGCCGCAGCTCAATCAGTGCCCACCGCCGCAGCTCAATCAGTGCTCACCAGCGCAGCCAAATCAGTGCTCGCCACCGCAGCCCAATCAGTGCCCACCACCGCAGCCCAATGAGTGCTCACCAGCGCAGCCCAATTAGTGCTCACCAGCGCAGCCCAATTAGTGCTCACAAGCGCAGCCCAATTAGTGACCATGGGCCGGATAAATGTCCTCGGTGGGCCGCATGTGGCCCGCGGGCCGTAGTTTGAGGACCCCTGCCCTACGGGAACCTTCGTCTGGCTCTATGAGCCTCTGTATGTGACATTGAACCCGAGGGGAGCCTTAGGGTGGCTCTATGAGCCTCGGAGATTGACAATTAACCCTAGGGGAGCCTTAGTCTGGCTCCATGAGCCTCGGTGGAGCCACCTGGCACAGTGTGGATACAAATACATCAGCACCCGCGAGGGGAGAGACAAAGACGGCCGGGCGGGCCTCTCCGCACCTCCTCGAGGAGCTCTCCATTACAGGAGGTGGTCCCTGCCAACTTTCACAGCGGTCGTGTGGTGTTGCCGGCCGCTGTGTACGTACGTGTCGGTGTGTGTATGCGGTGAACTTATTTTGCACCATACGTAGCCAAACCGTGCTTAGTCGGAGGACAACAAACTAAACACAACAACAACAAGGAGCAGTTCTAAAGAAATCAGTTCTCAATGTAGTATCGTGTAGTGTATCGTGTATTGTATAGTGTAGCAGTGTATAGCGTAGTGCATAGTTGTGTATAGTGTAATGTAGCATATAGTGTAGTGCATAGTGTATTGTACAGTTGTGTAATCTATAGTAGCGTACAGTGTAGTATATAGTAGTGTAGTGTGTATAGTGTAGCAGTTTAATGTATAGTGTAGCATATAGTGTAGCGTGAAGTGTATTGTGTCGTTGTGTAGTCTATATTAGTATATAGTAGTTTGTGTGCGTGTACAGTGAATTTCTTTCACACCATACGCAGCTATACCGCACTCAGAAGGAGGTGACCAGGGGGGGGGGACAACAAACTAAACACAACATCAACGAACAGTTACAAAGAAATTTGTTTACGATGTAGTATAGTGGTGTAGTGTATAGTGTAGTGTATAGTAGTATAGTATATAGTAGTGGAGTGCGTAGTAGTAAAAAGTGTAAGGTAGCGTAGAGTGTAGCGTACAGTGTATTGTATAGATGTGTAGTCTACAGTAGTGTATAGTCGTGTGTAGTGTAGATTAGTGTATCTCATATAGTGCAATGTGTATAGTGTAGCAGTGTAATGTTTAGTGTAGCATATAGTGTCGTGTGTAGTGTATTTGTACTTGATTCAACTGAGTCGCAGACATGCTCTTGGAGGCTAACACATTAATTTAACACCAACACACGGGGTAACTGTCCCTTAACAGGAGAACAACCTATGGTGGTGACCACCAAGCTAACTACACTAATTACAACGTAACTGCTACTACGGACCAGGACCGCAGCTCGGGTCCAAGTCCACGTGTTGGAGACTCGGAGAACGTAGGACGTAGACGAAGGTTTCTTCAGGATGAACAACAGCAGCGCTCCCTCTGGGGGACCCGGCTTAGATCCTCTGCGGCGTGGCCGGCTCCGCCATTGGCCACGCCCACATTCCAGAACCCTCTAGCAGGATCTCAACCCAGACCCCGTGACCACCCCTAGCCCCCACTTGAGGCCCCTATGTAGTCTTAACCGGTCACGTGTCCCCTCGGGTCAACCAGAGTGCATGGCCCTCAATAACCCCTTCCCTCCGGTTGGCACTCTCACACATAGGCCTCGGCAAGGTAAGGTCATTTACCCTTTTTACCGGGTAAAAGGGTAAAGGGTAAAGATGTCGACATGCCAAGGGGTAAGGTAAAGGGTAGGGTAAAGGTAGCTCGGAAGAATTACCCGGTAGGGTAAAGATAGCGCGAAGTATTACCCGGTAAATACGGTACCTTGTTTATCGCTAAAAGCTCCGTCGCGCAGTCCGTGGCCTACATTTAATAAGTAATATTTTTAAAAACTTGATTAAAAACACGCTTTTATGAAATGTAAGAGTAATGCCAGAACTCCACGACTCCAGGAAGTGGCCCCAAAGCTTGCCATAATGTAAGGGACCGTGGTGATTTACAGCCAACGTGAGTTGACCGTGGACAATTATACCCAAGCCGAAACATAACATATACAAAATATTGTTTAAAAATATATATATATATTTAATGATAGAATATAGTATTGTCATCAGTATGACATAAGTATACCAAGTTTGCAGTCGATACGACATTTGGAAGTGGTTTAAACTTGAGTTTCAAGATTTGAGGATACAACAACAATAACGACAACAATAACGACAACAACGACAGAGTGAGTTAAAAGAAAGCGTGTAAAATTGGAATAATCGAGAGTATTATATATGATTAAAGCGCTCTACCTGGCATTTACCGTTATAAACCTTGTTCATGTGTAGTAGTTCCCCAGTAATTACCCTGTAATCGGGTAATTTGTATGGGGTAAGGATAAAAGGTAGGGTAAAGGTAAGCTCGTTGCTTTTACCTTTTAACTTTTACCTTACCTTGTCGAGGCCTACTCACACCCGATCCTCTAGGGCTGGCTTTGCACGCCAAGCGTGATGTCATCCAGCGCTATCGATCAGCGCTCATCGAACCCATCTATGGCCGGTACTGTACCCACATCCTCGTGGTGTCCGCGATGTCGCGACACCGCACGGCGTGCCTCTCTAGGGCCGGCATTGCACAGTGACATCCCGCGATGTCACTACATATTGTCTAGTTGTGTAGTCTATAGTAGTGTAGTGTATAGTGGTTTGTATGTGTGTACGTTGGATTTATTTCGTACCACCATACGTAGCCAAACCACGCGCAGTCGGAGGTGCCCAGGGGGAAGGACAACAAACTAAACACCACAACAACAAGTAGCAGTTCTAAAGAATTGAGTTCTCAATGTAGTAGAGTGGTGTAGTGTTATAGTGTAGTGTATTGTGTAGTGTATAGTGTAGTGTATAGTGTAGTGTATAGTAGTGTAGTGTATAGTCGTGTAGTGTGTAATAGTGTATAGTGTAGCAGTGTATTGTGTAGTGTAATGTATAGTGTCGTGTATAGTGTGCTCTTAAGTAGTGTAGTGTGTAGTGTAAAGCAGATTGCGTGTGTGTACATTGAACTTCTTTCGCACCACCGTACGTGCCGGGGGAGAAGGACAACAAACTAAACACAACAACAACAACATGTAACACTTCTAAAGAAACGAGTTTGCGTGATCCCAAATGAAATTTATTTGCGATTCAATGTTTTCAGTATTGGGACGTGTTGGCCAAGAAGCCTGTTACCTATCTACCTAATGAGAAAGAGGTTCAACGTTCGGTCACGAAAATTATTCCACTAAAATGTCCCAAGACCGCGATTATCATCACAAACCCGGTCTCGGCGCACGCCATGGTGGCTGGGAGATGTTAACTCCCTCGCCTGATATACAGGAGGTCATGGGTTCGATCCCGACCATGGCAATTCCTGCTGCTGTATATTTGGAGTTTGTATGTCTCTCTCCCTCTCATCATCATCACGGTGGCTAGGAGATGTTAACTACCTCGCCTGGTATACAGGAGGCCGTGGGTTCAATCCAGACCCTGACGATGCCTGCTGCTGTGTATTTGGAGTTTGCGTGTTTCTCGCTTTCTCTCCCCGTGGTGGCGTGGATTTTTCTCCGGTTTTTCCCTCCAGATTTAGAATCAATATCACGCGTTTAGCGTATTATGCCTGCTGTTATACATTTCCGCGTGATGATAAGCCACTTCATTGGGATATTATTTGTGATAGCCAGGTCGCTTCTGCGAAAGAACTACAAAGATCAATGGGGCCTTATCTGGTAAAATGAAATTCGTTTTAAATTTAGTTTTAAATGATAAAACGCCTACAATTATAAAAAAAAAAGAAAAACGATTTCACGCAAGCAGCTAATTGAAGTATAGTTGACACTCGATTATCCGCGTGCGCCATTTAACGATTTGTGGATTAACCACGCACGCTAAAATTTTGACATAAATTAACAACTCGTAGATTTTCCCTTTAGACCAAAATAAGAATCTAAAAACAGTGATGCGTTGTTAGTCTTGGAAATGTTTACGACAAATCACGTGCTTAAACCGAACAAAATATGTGTGTACTCCGATTAATGCGACGTGATCGCCTCTACAGTACAGTGGTTGCAGTATCTTTACAATAGTGGGGTGGGGTTTGATTGATGTCTCATTGGCTGTGGCTCTACTGCTGTCATCCACTGAGTGGAGCCAGAGTCTTCTGCTGAGCGGGAGCCAGGAAAATATTTTATTCAAATAAAGCATTTTTATTATTAAAAAAATAGTTTATTCTAATAATGATCATCACTGAGGATGCGCATCATCATCGATTGGTCGATCGGTCGACGATCATTTCGTATCCGTTCTGAATCGAAAGAGTAACAATCGAGATCGTCGGCTGTGCTTCACTTTGAGCAATCCCTCCGATCTTTTATTTTTTGTGATTTTTAACTTTACGAAACTGTGCGATGGCAGACAAAGGGAAGCGCCGTGTTGTTGCAACCTTAAAGCAGAAACTACACATTTTGCGCACCTTTTTAGGTGAATGAGTGTGTTTGGACTTTTGTAATGAAGCAAGATCAACGCATTCTTTACGACACATTTTTTTTTGTACATTAACAAAGTAAATTTCCTTAACCTAAACATAATTTATACCTATACAGTCGAACCCCCTTTAACGAACACCCCTGTTAACGACTAACGCTTAACGATGGAATTCCATAGAGCCCAATGTGTAGTGTATAGTGTAGTGTATAGTAGTGTAGTGTATAGTAGTGTAGTGTTAAGTAGTGTAGTGTATATTAGTGCAGTGTATAGTATTGTAGTGTATAGGAGTGTATAATAACGTAGTATATTAGTGTAGTGTATGTGAGTGTAGTGTATAGTAGTGTATAGTATTGTAGTGTATAGGAGTGTATATTAGTGTAGTGTATATTAGTGTAGTGTATAGTATTGTAGTGTATAGGAGTGTATAATAACGTAGTATATTAGTGTAGTGTATAGTAGTGTATATTAGTGTAGTGTATGTGAGTGTAGTGTATAGTATTGTAGTGTAAAGTAGTATAGAGTAGAACCCCTGTTACCGAACACCACTGTTAACGAATAATCGCTTAACGACGGGCCTCTAGAGCCCAATGTGTTAACTTACTGACCATTCCCCTGTTAACAATGGGCTGTCGTAGGTACAGTAAATATTAATTAATACAGTGGTTAACCATCATTAGACCTCCTTTGCCAGTACCAAAATATATTAATAGGGTTTTCCCCTTTTTTTTCTGGCAACAAAACTGAAACCTTTTTACAAGGATAACCACAATACTTGCAGTCAAATGCAAACAAAAACACACTATGATAATATATGCATTGTCCTTAAAACTGATTAGACGTGACTTAACCGAAAGAACCAAATAATAATTCCTGCAGTCACGAAAGTTCTAAAATTAAGATGTAACCACTATATAATTGTGTGTATTAATAATGTTGTGAGTATAATTATGTATTGATAGCCATTAATGTAAATATTATATAGTACGTTTTTTTGGGTGAAAGGGGGTCACTTTCGATGCTATCGGAACGAAGTAAGCTTTTAACCGTTCATTTCCTCTACCTCGCTTAACGACCAAATCACTTAACAGGCGGTCCATCTCTAAACCTTCATAATCAGCTTGCCCTCAGAGGCTAACCTCCTTGTTTCTGATGACGACCACTTGTGTTGCGATCTAAACGTCGTGATATTTGTATTCACTTCATTCTATTATTTAATGATTATTATTTTTTCTATCTACGTGACTTTACCAAAAGAACCATAGAATAAGAAGGTAAATCATCAAAAAACACAAATTAAGCAAGGGGCACGTGCAGTTTCAAATTACGTCGTTTCATCAACCCCCTGTGTGTTTATTAACATCAAACATAAACAATGTTTAAGATGACCACCGGTGTACGGCGATTTCACCGAAGATGCCGTGTCACCCGTGTAGCTCCTGCCACCACCTCGTCGCGTGCCGGGCGAGAGCCGCGGCCGCCTGGATCACCTAGAGTCCCTCTCTCTCTGCCGCGACTGCTTCCAACAACAGCGCCATGCTCACGAAACTTTCCGCCTAACGCTATTTCACCCCTCCACCAAAATGTAAATCATCATCAAGAGTGGAGACTAAATTTGAATTAACGATTCGTCTTGACGACGACCCCTCTTATCCTCCTCCCCCACCCCGTAACATCCGTGACCTTTGTGACAAAACTTTTGATGGTGGTGGTTGGTGGTGGTGATTTGTAGTAGTGATTGGTGGTGATTGGTGGTGGTGATTGGTGGTAGTGATTGGTGGTGGTTGGTGGTGGTGGTGGTGATTGGTGGTTGGTGATTGGTGGTGGTGTGTGATTGGTGGTGGTTTGTGATTGGTGGTGGTGGTTGGTGGTGATTGGTGGTGGTTGGTGATTGGTGGTGGTGGTTGGTGATTGGTGGTGGGTTGGTGGTGGTTGGTGGTGATTGGTGGTGGTTGGTGATTGGTGGTGGTTTGTAATTGGTAGTGGTGGTGGTTGGTGGTGATTGGTGGTGGTTGGTGATTGGTGGTGGTGGTTGGTGATTGGTGGTGGTTGGTGGTGGTTGGTGGTGGTGGTTGGTGATTGGTGGTGGTTGGTGATTGGTGTTGGTTGGTGGTGGTATTTGGTTGTGGTTGGTGGTGGTGGTTGGTGATTGGTGGTGGTTGGTGGTGGTGGTTGGTTATTGGTGGTGGTTGGTGATTGGTGTTGGTTGGTGGTGGTATTTGGTTGTGGTTGGTGGTTGGTGATTGGTGGTGGTGGTGGTGGTGGTGGTTTGTGATTGGTGGTGGTGTGTGATTGGTGGTGGTTGGTGATTGGTGATGGTGGTTGGTGGTGGTTGGTGGTGGTGGTTGGTGGTGGTGGTTGGTGATTGGTGTTGGTTGGTGGTTGGTGATTGGTGGTGATGGTGGTTGGTTATTGGTGGTGGTTGGTGATTGGTGGTGGTTGGTGGTGGTGGTGGTTGGTGGTTGGTGGTGGTGGTTGGTGGTGATTGGTGGTGGTTGGTGGTGGTGGTGGTTGGTGATTGGTGGTGGTGGTTGGTGGTGGTTAAGTTGAAAGCGGAAGCTGTGGTGACTTTTTATTTTGTTTGGGACTCTACCACGTGGGCCCGCGTGGCGGGGGTGGTTTCCCCGGGCGCCGCAGCCTCACCCGCCCCGCGGAGCGGGTCGGCATCTCCCGGGTGACGCCCCTCGAGCGAGGGGAGCACGTGGCGGGAAAAGCCGTCGACAAATACCGCCACAAAATCCCTGTGGGGGGGGGACACGGTGGGGGGGGGGGGACGGTGGGGGGGGGGGGGGGGACACGGTGGGGGGGACACGGTGGGGGGGGGACGGTGGGGGTGTTAGTGGAGTGGTGGTGCAGTGGTTAGCGCGCCGCTGCGCATAGCACCCGTCCATGACCGAGGCTCCATTCACGCCTCACGGTCAGCAACAACTGGTGACGATTATCTGAACCGGTCCCTGGGCCTCTTCCCCTAGGTCGACTCGGCCTCAAATGAGTACCCGGGCGTGGTGCTGCCCCCCCCTCCCCTCGTGTGGCGTTCCGGCCTTCATCGGTGCTGCTGCTCGCTAACCGCACTCGCCCCTAGTCTTGTAAGGGGCCATCCATAAATGACGTCACGCGATTTTTGACGATTTTTGACCCCCCCCCCTCGTCACACGGCGTCACAAAAAGTCAGCCCACCCCCCCCTCAAATATGACGCCACAAAGCTCTTCCCCCCCCGCCCCCAAAAAATAAAACATGCTTCAAATCGCTTTAAACTATTGTCATTGTAGTGCGTCTCTAATGTGGCGCTGCACTCTGGATGTTGTAGGAGGAAACATTTAAAGTTGCGCATTTTCATGTGACGTCACATTTCTCAAACCCACCCCCTCCCTCGTCACACATCGTCACAAATGCCTGACCCCCCCTAAGTGCGTGACGTCATTTATGGACGGCCCCTAAGGCTACACGTGGGATCTTTGTCCGCTTACCCGTCTCGGCTGGGCTCATCGTTGAGTACCACGTCTGTCCGTGGGGGCACCTGGCCCCCACCCTTCCAGCCCCCCCCTTCCCCCCTTCGTGCCGCGTGGCCCAGAAGCTCCTCCTCATCCTCATCATCGTCCATGCCCTTTCTGTGTGGAGGAAAACAAACAGCAGAGAGACGGAGGAGGAGTGCGTGAGCTGTGAGTGATTGAGTGTGTGAGCTGTGAGTGTGAGAGCTGTGAGTGTGTGAGCTGAGTGTGTGAGCTGTGAGTGTGTGAGTGTGTGAGATGTGAGTGTGTGAGTGTGTGTGTGTGAGATGTGAGTGTGTGAGTGTGTGAGTGAGTGTGAGATGTGTGTGAGTGTGTGAGCTGTGAGTGTGTGAGTGAGTGTGTGAGTGGAGAGTTTCCCATACCTGGGCAGTGTGCTTATGACCGGCTCCAGTTTATCAGCAGAGGTCTCACTCCGAATCAGTCGAGCGGCAATATCTTTTCATCGGCTGCGTAACGCTGTGTGGAAGCTACCTGGTCTGTCGCTCCGCACGAAGCTTCAGGTCTTCTCGGCCACAGTCATTCCCTCCCTTCTCTACGCTTGCGAAACGTGGACCCCCCTAATGGAGCATCTTCGCCGGTTGGAAACATTTAGGCTGGCCTGCCTACGATCCATCCTGGGTTTAACCAGGCTGGATTGTGTGAGGAGCTCACAAATCCTTGAAAGATCTGGGCAAAGTCCCATCGGTGAGCTCCTCCGGCGGGCAAGGCTGCGTTGGCTGGGTCATGTAGCCCGCATGCCCAGCTACCGCATGCCTAAACAGCTTTTGTTCGGCCGGATCGAGGGGGCTAAACGGGCGCGGCACGGGCTAGAGAAGAGATGGAGTGATGTGGTACAGCAGGACGTGGAGCTGAGTGGACTTGCCGATGACTGGTACCAGCGGTGTCAAGATCGGCCTCAGTGGAGGAGGCTCGTGAAGGACGCTACTGGGCAGTTGGAGGCAGTCGCCCTCCAACAACAACGGAGGGCGGAGGAGCGACGCTCACAACAACGAGCGGAGCGCCGGGTGGCTAAAGCACAGCAAGTTGGTACAGTAGGGGACACAGGTGGTGCATCAGCCAGTCATCTCGGTCATCTCGGTCAGTCGACCCGTGGCACCTGCTGGGTCTGCCCCGTAACCTCCTGCCAGCGGGCGTTCGACACTTCACGTGGCCTCAAGGTGCACTTGGCCTGGCACAAGCGTCGTGGTGACGTCACCACCACTTAGTGGCGAATGGCGGTTGTTGTTGAGTGTGTGAGTGTGTGAGATGTGAATGTGTGAGATGTGAGTGTGTGAGTGTGTGAGATGTGAGTGTGTGAGCTGTGAGTGTGTGAGTGTGTGAGCTGTGAGTGTGTGAGTGAGTGAGTGTGTATGTGAGTGAGTGAGTGTGTGAGCTGTGAGTGTGTGTGTGTGAGCTGTGAGTGTGTGAGTTGTGAGTGTGTGTGAGTGAGTGTGAGTGTGTGAGTGTGTGAGCCTTGACCAGGGAGGGGAGTCTCACTCGGGTCTCATCCTCATGATGTCCATCGCGTATTTCTGGACGAGCCGAGCGCTCTGTAGGCGGCTCAGCTCGCTCGTAAACATCCCGTCCACGTGTCTCTGTGGCCTGAACAACAACAACCACAACAACCACATCAACCACAACAACAACCACAAATAAACATCAACAACAACCACGAGAAAACATCAACAACCACAAGAAAACATCAACAACAACCACAATAACAGTCGCACACAGACGCATGGGAGAGAAATCAAGGTACCAGGATCGTCTCACATGCAAGAGTAGGTGAATGAATGGGTGGGTGGGTGAGTTAGTGGGTGAGTGAGTGAGATGGTGGGTTAGTGAATGCGTGGGTGGGTGGGTGAGTTAGTGGGTGAGTGAGATGGTGGGTGGGTGAATGAGTCGGTGGGTGATGGAGATGGTGGGTGAGTGAATGAGTGGGTGGGTGAGTGGGTGGGTGAGTTAGTGGGTGAGTGAGATGGTGGCTGAGTGAGATGGTGGGTGAATGAGTGGGTGGTAGACAGAGTGGGTGGGTGGGTTAGTGGGTGAGAGAGATGGTGGGTGGGTAAATGAGTGGGTGGGTGGATGAGTTAGTGGGTCAGAGAGATGGGAATGGGTGAATGAGTTGAGTGAGATGGTGGGTGGGTGAATGAGTGGGTGGGTGAGAGAGATGGTGGGTGGGAGAATGAATTGAGTGCGATAGTGCCTGCGTGAGATGGTGGGTGAGTGAATGCATGGGTGGGTGAGAGAGATGGTGGGTGAGAGAGATGGTGGGTGAGTGAGTTAATGGCTGAGTGAGATGGTGGGCGACTGAATGAGTGAGTGGGTGGGTGAGTTAGTGGGCGAGATAAATGGTGGGTGGTCGGGTGAATGAGTTGAGTGAGATGGTGGGTGAGTGAATGAGTGGCTGGGTGGGTAAATGATTGAGTGCGGCAATGATTGAATGAGTTAACGTTTATTTTGTTTAACCGGTTGTGAGAATTCAAGAGACCAGGGTAGAGTCCCGTTCACCAGAGTGACTGAGGGCGGCCTTGAAATGCTGCCCTGCGTGTGGCACAATCCCCAACTGAGTGAAATGTCGGTGTCATTTAAAAAAAAACCCACAATGATATGACAAATTTGGGACCTCAATGCCGGCACACAATGGCCTGCATGCTCGTGACAATGACGAATGGCGCAAACACTTAGAACTTCACGAGCGTCGCTCGCTCCCAGCGCTTGCCCCAGCAGTCCGTTGGAGGCCCCACGGGCGATCTTTGTGAGCGCCACGCTGCGCTACGAACCCGGCGACCAGAAGTTCGATTCCCACTCACGGCCACCAACACCGGTGACGATTATCTGAACCAGTCTTGCGCCTCCCCTAGGTCGACTCAGCCTCAAGTGAGTACCAGGTGTTGTGTGCAAACATCGCCACTGGGGAGACAAAGGCGGCCGGGCGTGGTGATGGCCACCCATCCCCCCTCGTGTGCCGTGCCGTGCTCCGGCGCGGAGGTGCTCGCTAACAGCACTTGCCCCAAACATTCTATCCAGGCTATACGGGGATCGTTGTCTTTGTGTGTTCGTGGGAGGGGTGGCGCAGTGGTTAGCGCGCTGCGCTTAGAATCCAGTGACACGAGTTAAATTCCCGTTCACGGCCAACATCAGTGACGAATATCTGAACCGGTTTTGGACCTCCCATAGGTCGACTCAGCCTCGAATAAGTACCCTGTGCGGTGTGTAAAACGTCGCAACTGGTGATAGAAAGGCGGCCGGGCGTAGTGTTGGCCATCCACCTCCGTGTGTTGCAGTGCCGCCCTTCATAGGTGCTGCTCCTCGCTAACAGCACTTACCCCAACAGTTTGTTCAGGCTACACGGGGGATCTTTGTCTGGCTTTCATAGGTACTGATTCTCGCTAATAGCACTTGCCCCAATAGTCTGGTGAGGCTACACGGGGGATCTTTATCTTTGTTGTGTTCGCACGTTACCGCTCAGCTCCAGGGATAGCTGCTGAGTCTCCCGTCTGGTTCGCAATCATCAGCATCATCAGCAGCATCGTCATCACCAGGCCAGCCGGGCGTCTTGCCATACTTCACCTAAAAGGGAGAGAGGAAAGAGAGAGAAGGGGGGGGGGTGTAGTTATGGGTGTCTCTATTGGCTGAATGGAGAAGTTACTTATTGAAGTCTCTATCTGTAGTGAGTCCAACTTTAGAGGCAACACTTTTATTGTAACATCAACCCGTTCACACAAAGGGGGTAACTGCCCCTTCACCAGATACAGCCCAGGGTGGTGACCACCCAGCTAACTACGCCATACTGAGGAGTTACAGCTACGAAGGGTCAGACCCTCACTCGGGTCCCCCACCACGTGTTGATGCCTCGTAGGACGTAGAGCTTCCAGCTTGTAGACGTGGAGCTGCAGCTGGTGGACGTGGAGCTTCAACTTGTAGAATGCAGCGACCCCGTCCCTCTCAGGGACCCGCCTTTTATCCTCCAGGTCGGGGCTGCCCCGCCCACCTTCTCGAGCCTTCCAGCTTCCTCTCGATCCCCCTTCAGAGCTCTCCCTGGACACGTGATCACCCCCTAGCCCCCCCCCCCCCACCTGGGGCCTTCTCTGTGGACACTCCAGATCACGTGTCTACGGGGTCGACCAGAGTGCTATGGCCCGAGGCAGCCTTGCCCCTGGGCTGACACTCTCCCGCTCCCCCCGGTGGGAGCCCGCACCAAGCCCCACTAGGGCCGGCACGACACCCGCCTACGGGGTGCACGCGATGACGGCGCGTCGCACGCCGCGCCGTGCTAGAGCCGGCCTCACGCAGCAACCCACCCAGTGCTGCCCGCGACGTAGGAACATCACACAGTGACATCCCCCATGTCACTACATATCACTACATATCACTACATATCTGTAGTGACATGAAATGTTGTCTCTCTATGGTCAGCGCCAGCCGCGATTTCACACGTGCTGCTGAGCGCCGGGTAATGGAGGGACACGTGACTGGGAGCCGGGGACACGTGACTGGTAGCCGGGGGCTCCGAACTTGATGCATCAGGGGGCGGGGGGCGGGGCGAGCCCACGCCCAGGGGATGAAGGGGGAGCCCTGACTGGGATCGGGGTCCGTTGTGGGGATCGGCCTGGAATCCCGCGTCTCTTCGTCTTCGCTCGTCGCTCCTCGTTCGTGGGTTGAGTGTCGCCTGACATCGTGTGTCAGGCAGCTGTGTGCCGGCTGGCCCGTTCGCTACACTAACGCGCACGTACATAGCGAACAGATAGACAGCTAGCTATAGAACCCGAGTTGTAAGGGTTGTGTTTATTAAAAGTATTGCCTCCAACTACATTGTGTGAGCCTCTGTATAAAACACACTACATATATTTGCATGTGAAATGTGGTGCTATTGGTTTGCTATACGGTGTATGCGCTGGGGTAAAGTGCGGATAATCTCTTCCAAGAGGTGACGGTGGCTAGAAGATGTTAACTACCTCGCCTGGTACACAGGAGGTCGTGGGTTCGATCCCGACCCTGACGCCTGCTGCTGTATATTTGGAGTTTGCGTCTCTCTCTCTCATCATCATCACGGTGGCTAGGAGATGTTAACTACCTCGCCTGGTACATAGGTGGTCGTGGGTTCGATCCCGACCCTGACGCCTGCTGCTGTATATTTGGAGTCTGCGTCTCTCTCTTTCCCCGTGGCCGCGTGGATTTTTCTCCGGGTCCTCCGGTTTTTTCTCCCTCCGCATCTGCTGCTATAAATTCCCCACGTGGTGGTGGTGGTCATGATGATGGTAAGCCCACTTTGTTGAGCTGCAATAATTTGTGATCTAGCCTGTGTAGCTTCTGAAGAACAGCTACACAGCTTAGTAGGGCCTTACAACTGGTAAAACATACATTTAAAAATCTTAGTTTTACATCCGGGCAACGTGCAAGAGTTGGGTGAAACTTCTCTCCACAGGGCCTCTCCGGAGCTCCCCTCTTCCTTCTGACAGCAGTGGCGTGGGCCCAGCAATTGCGGGGCTGCGCCCTTACCGGTCACCCAATGAGCATGGGGACCACCACCATGTATGGGGCTTTGTTTGGATGATGTAACATTCATTGCTTACGTCAGACACCACATGAGATCATCTCTACCGTTTAGTTTGAAATCAAACCATATACGGGCAGATTACTTAATATCCTCTCGAGGAGAGGGGGGTAGAGAGAGAGAGGGGGGTAAGGAGAGCAGAGCGTGAAATGTTTTGTGAAATATTTCATTTAAAAGTGGGGGGGGGGGAGGTTACATAAAGCAAAGCATAAAAAAAACTAAATGATGAATGAAGCAAAGTGCCGACTACACCGAGCATCTTCTTGTTTCCTCTGATCGTACGGAGAGCGAGGAGGGGGTGGGGATAAAGAGAGAGGGGGGAAGATGCGAGAGAGAGATGGGAGAGAGAGGGAGGGAGAGATGGGACAGCCAGAGAGAGTGGCGAGAACGAGACGGAGGGGGAGAACAAGATGGGGAGAGAGATGAGTGAGGGATAAATAATGATTGGAGACTGATATATGGGAGAGAGAGGGAGGGGAGAGAGATGGGAGAGCGAGAGAGAGGAGATGAAGGGGAGAGGTGGGAGAGATATAGAGATGGTGGAGAGATGAGAGAGGAGAGTGGTGGGAGGGATCGTGATGGCAGACTAATAGATGATTATACTGGTAGGAACCTCCTGGTTACACCAGCCCACAGGGGATTATTGTGTCCGTCCGTCGTGAATCCAAAAATTGGAGGGGTGAGGCTGGGTGGAGAGGGGAGGGTGGGGAGGGGCTGGGTGGGGAGGGTGGGGAGGGGAGGGAAGGGTGGGGAGGGGCTGGGTGGAGTGGGTGGGGCTGGGTGGGGTGGGAGGGGTGGGGCTGGGTGGGGAGGGGCTGGTCACCCCGTGGTGCCCTTATAAAACTCAACGTTTAACCTACTCACGCCGGCTTGTGCCCGCCCTCACAGTCGGGCATATTGCGGAATACACCACGCCGCCGTTGACCCTGCCCATTGACCGAGCAACCCAACGTTCCTACCAGCTCCCTCCGCAGGAATGTGTTAGAGCTGACGATACTGATTATACAGATGACGATGAAGAAGATACAGATTATTAAATATGCTTATGCTACTACTGATTATACAGATGCTGATTATGATAATACGGATGATGCTACTGATGATCACACAGATGATACTTATAATGATGATACCGATGATTACACAGATGAAGATAGCGATGATTACACCGGCGATACTGACGATAATGATGGCACACGTGATGCTATTGTGAAGATGTACATAAACTAAACTAAGCTATTTTTTATTTTGCCAGGCAAGGCTCCACTGAGCTTTGTAATTCTTTTTCAGAAGCAACTTGGCCACATATGATAGCTCAACGAATTGGGGGCTCATCATCATCATAACGTGGAAATCTATAGCAGCCAAATATTATCAACAAGCGTTGATTCTACATGTGGATACAATAACCGGAGGAACTTGAGAACAATCCAAGCGACCATGGAGAGAGAGAGACGCAATCTCCAAATATAAGCGCGCAACTTTATCTATGATGAGAGAACGAGGCGATTCGGTGTTGATTCGCAGAACCGACAAGGCCCCCACCGACACGACTTTGCCATTTGTTTTGCGATGTTTTGCTACAACGACAATTTCCTATTATCCCCGTACACGCTATCACATAATACATAATGAAATACAATATAAATACTCTTATATAAGCGCACAACTTTATCTATCTGTGATGAACGCTGCACTTCCCGTCGTTTTCCTGCGGGGGGCGCTGCAAACCAACGCGCCCCGTGCATGAACGACGGAGGCGCAGGGACAGACGTTCGATTGGAATCGATCTGCAGACGGCGGTCTTCTCGCACGGCCAGATCTATGTCGCCTTATCTCGATCCCGCAATCCCAAACATGTGAAAGTCCGCATCGAACCGAACCCCCAGCAAGGTCATCTACTTAACGACGAGAGGAAATTCACACGAAATGTCCTTTTCAATTAAGTTTTCCCGATGTCAAATTAAATAAGCTTTTAATGAAGAAATTAAATTATCTAATTCAAAACATTCATTTTAAAAACTTCAAAACGGAGCATCGGGTGCTTGCGTGAATGCGTTGTTCGTGTGCAATCTTTTCTGTAACTTTCCTCGCCAAAGGCCTAAATGGTTGCGAGGGGCGCCGCAGGCGGCCCCGAACAAGCCCGAGTCTCCAAACACGCAGCAGCAGTAGCAGCAGCAGGAGCAGCAGTAGCAGCAGCAGCAGTAGCAGCAGGAGCAGCAGTAGCAGCAGCAGCAGTAGCAACAGTAGCAGCAGCAGCAGTAGCAGCAGTAGCAGCAGCAGTAGCAGCAGGAGCAGCAGTAGCAGTAGCAGCAGCAGCAGTAGCAGCAGCAGGAGCAGCAGTAGCAGCAGCAGCAGCAGGAGCAGCAGCAGCAGTAGCAGCAGCAGTAGCAGCAGGAGCAGCAGCAGCAGCAGGAGCAGCAGTAGCAGCAACAGTAGCAGCAGGAGCAGCAGCAGCAGCAGGAGCAGCAGTAGCAGCAGCAGTAGCAGCAGTAGAAACAGCAGTAGCAGCAGTAGCAGCAGCAGCAGGAGCAGCAGTAGCAGCAGTAGCAGCAGCAGTAGCAGCAGTAGCAGCAGCAGGAGCAGCAACAGCAGCAGCAGTAGCAGCAACAGTAGCAGCAGGAGCAACAGCTGGAGGAGCAGCAGTATCAGCAGCAGCAGGAGCAGCAGTAGTAGCAGCAGCAGGAGCAGCAGGAGCAGCAGCATCAGGAGTAGTAGCAGCAACAGCAGTAGCAGTAGTAGCAGCAGCAGCAGCAGCAGGAGCAGCAGTAGCAGCAGCAGCAGCAGCAGGAGCAGCAGTAGCAGCAGCAGAAGTAACAGCAGTAGCAGCAGCAGTAGCAGCAGCAGGAGCAGCAGCAGTAGCAGTAGCAGCAACAGTAGCAGCAGGAGCAGCAGCAGCAGCTGGAGCAGCAGTAGCAGCAGCAGTAGCAGCAGTAGCAGCAGCAGGAGCAGCAGCAGCAGCAGCAGCAGCAGGAGCAGCAGCAGTAGCAGCAGGAGCAGCAGCAGCAGTAGTAGCAGCAGCAGGAGCAGCAGTAGCAGCAGCAGCAGGAGCAGCAACAGCAGCAGCGGTAGCAGCAGCAGTAGCAGCAGCAGTAGCAGCAGCAGTAGCAGCAGCAGCAGGCGTCAGGGTCGGGGTAGAACCCACGACCTCCTGTATACCAGGCGAGGTAGTTAACATCTCCTAGCCACCGTGATGATAATGAGAGAGAGAGAGACGCAGACTCCAAATATACAGCTGCAGGCGTCAGGGTCGAGATCGAACCCACGACCTCCTGTATACCAGGCGAGGTAGTTAACATATCCTAGCCATCGTGATGATGATGATGAGAGAGAGACGCAGACTCCAAATATACAGCAGCAGGCGTCAGGGTCGGGATCGAACCCACGACCACCTATGTACCAGGCGAGGTAGTTAACATCTCCTAGCCACCGTGATGATAATGAGAGAGAGAGAGACGCATACTCCAAATATATAGCAGCAGGCGTCAGGGTCGAGATCGAACCCACGACCTCCTGTATACCAGGCGAGGTAGTTAACATCTCCTAGCCATCGTGATGATCATGACGAGAGAGAGACGCGAGGTAGTTAACATCTAGATTTGAAGTTTTGGTGACTGCAAGGATCCATACTCTTTGTTTTTGTCCGGTAAAGTCACGTAGATGAAAACAAAATAAAATAAAAATAAAACAACTAAATTAAAACTTTCGTCGTACAGTCACAATACTCACACTCACCCTCCCATACCCTGGAATCACAAAGAAAAAAGATGTTTATCTATCGGCTTAACTCAGCTAATCCCCTGCCCAACCGCCCGCGACGCCACACGGCCTGCCGCATGCCCCCCCCCCCCGACCCCTTGGCCCCTCCCCCTCCTAGCACCCTATATAAACACGTGGCTCTAAAAATCTCTCTTCATACGCTACAGTAATTTTGCTGGAGCAGTCACACCTGATGACGGATGCTTGTGTTGCTTCCGAAACGTCGTTATTGAATTTAGTTGTTTTATTTTTTTTGTTTTCACCTACGTGACTTTACTGAAAACACCAAAGAGTATGTGGTTAACATCCCCTAGACCAGGGGTCGGCAACCTGCGGCTCCGGAGCCGCATGCGGCTCTTTTGAACCTTGACCGCGGCTCCGGGGCGGATGCTAGCGAGGGGAGGAGGCGCACTGTGACACCTGCTCTGGCGTTGCCGCTGCTGACAGGTCGCCGCTCCGCTCCACACTGCCCGCCCGGTGACAGGCAATAACGTTGCCGTTGCTTTGTCACATGTTTGGAAGAAGTAAAAACCTTCCTGGGCAGCAAAGAGCTCACCTTTGCTGAGCTGGAACAGCCAGAGTGGCTGGAAAAATTACATTTTATGGTAGACATGACAGCACATCTAAACACGCTAAATACAACCCTTCAGGGGAAAGGAGGCACAGCCCTGCACATGCTGGAGGAGGTTTTGGCATTCGAGCGCAAGTTGACAGTGTTTGTCAAAGATTTACAGAGAGGTACACTGTCTCACTTTCCCTCTTTGAGAGAGTTCAAACAAAGTCATGATACGATAAATTTGGAATATTTCAAGTCTGCAATCACCACAATGCAAAGTTCGTTTGGGAAACGATTCTGTGAGTTCAGAGAGGAAAAAACGACATTATCCTTCCCTGTCACTCCCCTGGCGATCGATCCATCCCTATTGAATATGACTGCATTTGCAGGTGTAAGTCAACCTGATCTTGAGATGGAACTGGCCGATATAGCCGACAAAGATATATGGGTGTCCAAGTTCAAATGCTTGACCGCTACTCTTGAGGATGTTGCCCGTCAGAAGGCCATTCTGGCTCAGAATCATAAATGGAGTAATATTGAAAACCTTCCCAAACAGGACAAACTTGTATTCGAAACATGGAATGCCATCCCCAACACTTATATAAACATGAAAAAGTATGCATTTGGAGTCCTGTCGATCTTCGGCTCCACATATGTATGTGAGCAGGTCTTCTCCAACATGAACTATATTAAAAACAAACATCGATCACGCCTCACAGATGACAGCTTGCAAGCCTGTGTGAAAATGAAGGTGACGTCTTACAGCCCTGATGTGCAGACACTGTGCACTGAGGTTCAGGAGCAAAAATCCCATTAACCAGGTAATTTAGCTATTAATTTGCAAAAATATATTTTACATTGTTAAGTGAAAAAGTCCTTTTTTTATTCAGATTGACAGCTGACTGCACGATCCTGTATATAGCAATAAGGTAAGAAACAATATATGCAGTGTTATATTTGTTTTAAATGTTGCAATGGTTTTGCGGCTCCCAGTTTATTTTTTCCTTCGGAAACGGGTCCAAGTGGCTCTTTATGTCTTAAAGGTTGCAGACCCCTGCCCTAGACACTGTGATGATGATGAGAGAGAGACATGCAGACTCTAAACACACAGCAGGCGTCAGGATCGGTATCGAACCCACGACCTCATGCATACCAGGCGAGGTAGTCAACATCTCCTAGCCTACCGCGGCGCGCCCACAATATCTCCGATTAGCATGATTGACTACGTAGAGTGCGAAAGAAGTTCAACATACATACAAACATACAAACATACAGACGATGATACGGACGACGACGATGATGATTGATGAAGACGATGAGCATGATGATGATTGATCAAGACGATGATGATGATGATGATTGATGAAGACGATGATGATGATGATGAAGACGATGATGATGATGATGATTGATGAAGACGATGATGATGATGATGAAGACGATGATGATGGTGATGATGAAGACGATGCTGATGATGAAGACGATGTTGATGATGATGAAGACGATGATGATGAAGACGATGATAATGAAGACGATGATGATAATGAAGACGATGATGATGATGAAGATGATGATGATGAAGACGATGATGAGGAAGATGATGATTGATGAAGACGATGATGATGATGAAGACGATGATGATGATGATGAAGACGATGATGATGATGAAGACGATGATGATGAAGATGATGATTGATGAAGACGATGATGATGATGATTGATGATGAAGACGATGATGATGATGAAGACGATAATGAAGACGATGATGATTGATGAAAACGATAATGAAGACGATGAGCATGAGGATGTTGAAGACGATGATGATGATGATGATGAAGACGATGATGATGAAGAGGATGAGGAGGATGATGATTGATGATGATGATTGATGATGATGATTGATGAAGACGATGATGGTGATTGATGAAGACGATGAGGATGATGAAGACGATGATGATGAAGAGGATGAGGAGGATGATGATTGATGAAGACGATGATGGTGATTGATGAAGACGACGATGTTCCATGATGAAGTCAATGACCTCCACCACAACTCAACCTCGCGACGAACTCAACGAGGTTGGGGCGCCGTCATCGCCCGAACCAACTTTGTTGTTTGTTTTAATGAAAGACGTCACCACAGCCGATGATGATCAAGAGAGAGAGAGAGAGTAAGGAGAGGGAGACAAAGGTCCCCTGTATAGCCTTTAACAGACTGTCGGGGGCAAGTGCTGTTAGCGGGCAGCACCTAGGAAGGCCGGTACAGCGCACGAAGGGGTGGCCAGCATCCACGCCCGGCCGCCTTTGTCTCTCCCCAGTGGCGATGTTTACTACACACTGTAACAGGTACTTATTTGAGGCTGAGTCGACCTAGGGGAGACCCAGGACCTGTTCAGTAAATCGTCACTGATGTTGGCCGTGAGCGAAAATCGAACTCGGGTCGCCGGGTTCGTAGCGCAGCGTAGCGCTAACCGCTGCACCACCGCTCCCAATACACACACGCAGACATACACCTAGACACACACCTAGACACACACCTAGACACACATACAGACACACACCCAGACACACACACAGACACACACCTAGACACACACCTACACACACACACACCTAGACACACACAGACACACACCTAGACACACACCTAGACACACACAGACACACACCTAGACACACACACACAGACACACACCTAGACACACACACAGACACACACCTAAACACACACCTAGACACACACCTAGACACACACCTAGACACACACCTAGACACACACACAGACACACACCTAGACAAACACACAGACACACACCTAGACACACACCTAGACACACACCTAGACACACACACAGACACACACCTAGACACACACAGACACACACCTACACACACCTAGACACACATCTAGACACACACCTAGACACACACACAGACACACACCTAGACACACACAAACACACACCTACACACCCCTAGACACACACACATACACACACCTAGATACAGACACACACCTAGACACACACCTAGACACACACCTAGACACACACACCTAGACACACACACCTAGACACACACCTAGACACACACCTAGACACACACCTAGACACACACACCTAGACACACACACAGACACACACCTAGACACACACACAGACACACACACAGACACACACCTAGACACACACACAGACACACACCTAGACACACACACAGACACACACCTAGACACACACACAGACACACACCTAGACACACACACAGACACACACCTAGACACACACCTAAACACACACCTAGACACACACCTAGACACACACCTAGAATCACACCTAGACACACACACCTAGACACACACCTAGACACACACAGAGACACACACACAGACACACACCTAGACATACACCTAGACACACACCTAGACACACACACACAGACACATACCTAGACACACACACAGACACACACCTAGACACACACCTAGACACACACACAGACACACACCTAGACACACATCTAGACACACCCCTAGACACACACAGACACACACCCAGAAACACACCTAGACACACACACCTAGACACACACACAGACACACACCTAGACACACACCTAGACACACACCTAGACACACACCTAGACACACACACAGACACACACCTAGACACACACCTAGACACACACCTAGACACACACCTAGACACACACACAGACACACACCTAGACACACACAGAGAAACACCTAGACGCACACCTAGACACACACCTAGACACACACCTAGACACACATCTAGACACACCCCTAGACACACACAGACACACACCCAGAAACACACCTAGACACACACACCTAGACACACACACAGACACACACCTAGACACACACCTAGACACACACCTAGACACACACCTAGACACACACACAGACACACACCTAGACACACACCTAGACACACACCTAGACACACACCTAGACACACACACAGACACACACCTAGACACACACAGAGAAACACCTAGACGCACACCTAGACACACACCTAGACACACACCTAGACACACCTAAACACACACAGACACACACCTAGACACACACACAGACACACACCTAGACACACATCTAGACACACCCCTAGACACACACAGACACACACCCAGAAACACACCTAGACACACACACCTAGACACACACACAGACACACACCTAGACACACACCTAGACACACACCTAGACACACACCTAGACACACACCTAGACACACACACAGACACACACCTAGACACACACCTAGACACACACCTACACACACACACAGACACACACCTAGACACACACAGAGAAACACCTAGACGCACACCTAGACACACACCTAGACACACACCTAGACACACCTAAACACACACACAGACACACACCTAGACACACACACAAACACACACACCTAGAGACACGCATACACACACACCTAGACACACACACAGACACACACCTAGACACACACCCAGACACACACCTAGACACACACACAGACACACACCTAGACACACACAGGGAAACACCTAGACGCACACCTAGACACACACCTAGACACACACCTAGACACACCTAAACACACACACAGACACGCACCTAGACACACACACAGACACACACCTAGACACACACCTAGACACACACCTAGACACACACACAGACACACACACAGACACACACACAGACACACACAGAGACACACACACCTAGACACACACAGACACACACCTCAAAGAGATCTTCGCGTGACCTTGATCTGTATTCGCCAGATCCGGTGTCAAAGGCGGTCGTGTGGAAACAGACGGAGAAAGTCGCCACCACCTCCACCAGCGCCGGTATCTCTCTTTTTCTCTCTCTCTCTGCGTCTCTGTCCCTCTCTGTATCTCTGTCTGTCTCTCTCTCTCTTTCTCTCCCTCTGTATTTCTCTGTCTCTGTCTCTGCCTCTCTCTCTGTATCTGCCTCTCTTTTTCTATCCGTCTCCCTCTGCCTCTCTTCTCGCTGATGATTTACTCCGCCGATCTTGGACTTGAGACTCCGCCACCCCCCCCCCGCTGGGTGCCCGTCGCCGAACTCTGCCGCAGCCTCCTCGGAGCGCCGTCGCCTCTGTGACGTCTCTGTGACGTCTCTGTGACGTGTCTGTGACGTGTCTGTGATGCCTCGTGCCAAGTCCGCCTGGCGTGCAGTCAACTGGGGCGTACGTCCCAGCAGCCTCCTCGTCATCTTCCTCCTCCCTCCTCCGTTCGTCCTCCTCCTTCTCTTTTTTTTGAGGTGAAAAGCCTCGGATTTATTTAGCGCGAACGGGTGCAATTGTTTTGTATAGAATAGACAATACAAATCTCGCGTTCGCAAATGGTGGGAGAGCTCATCAATACGGAGAGAGGATGATCGAAAACCCCACGACCGGATTTAAAGGAGGTTGGTCCTATACATGAGTCACGGGCATTAACATTAAACTCACGCGAGAAAAGAAATCCATTCCTGCTCTGATAGGTGAGTAACAATCCTTCAGCAAACGTAATTGGGTTGTGAATAGCAGAGACAAATGTCTTATTGTGACACGTATACATTTGTCCAGAAAACGAATGGCTATCCAAAATATAGGGCAAAGTGTCCCTGGAATGCTCTATTTACGAACAAACCTATTCATGTTATTCTCCTCCTTCTCATCTCCATCGTCAACAAACAACATCCGCAGAGAGACACACTGGGAAGTTCCGAAAAGAGGCTTTGTATGTTGTATGTATGTTGTATGTATGTTACCATCTCGCCACGGTGGCTAGGAGATGTTCGCTCCCTTGTCTGCTGTACAGGGAGTTCATGGGTTCGATCCCGACCCTCACTACGCCTGCTGTATATTTGGAGTTTGCGTCTCTCTCTCATCATCATCACGGTGGCTAGGAGGTGTTAACTATCTCGCCCGGTATACAGGAGGTCGTGGGTTCGATCCTGACCCTCACTACGCCTGGTCTATATTTGGAGTCTGCGCGTCTCTCTCTCTCTCTCCCCGTGGTCGCGTGGATTTTTCACTGCGTCTTCCGGTTTCTCTCTCCATGTTTAGAATAAAAGTCACGCGTTTATTTGGCTGATATACATTTTCACATGATAAGCCACTTCGTTGGGCCATCATTTGTGGCCAGGTCACTTCTGAAAAAGAGTCGTATAGCTCAGTGGGGCCCTTACCTGAGTAGCGACGTACAATGGGTCACTACGGTGCGTAGCGCTGGTTGCTGACAGAGAGGGGAATTGTGGGTGTCGCAGCCGATCTGCTAGCAGAGCATGCATGCAATGCCATAATATGGCTTACTAGGGTGCGTAGCGCTGGTTGCTGGCAGAGAGAGGGCATCTGAGGACGTAGCAGCAGCCTGGCCTGCTGACAGGGCACGTGATAGGCCGGGGTAAGGGATTTAGGGCAAAGGTGACAGAGGGGAACCTTCTAGTAGGTTCCAAAAGGAGGCGTGGGTGAGGGCGGAGCCAAGCCATGTTGGGGGCATAAAAGGGAAGTCCCGAGGCTGGATCGAGGCTGTCGTTTGGAATGGACCTGTCGTGCTACCTCTACGTCTTCGTCTCCTCGTTTGTAGTTATCCTGTGTGTGAACAGAAGTGTTTAAATGTAGAATAAACAACGTATGTGCCTCCTACTATTAGTGTCTCCAAAGTGACTCACTACACCTGGTAAATTAAATTATACATTAGTTTTTTTATAGTTTAACAAACAACATCCGCGAAGACAAATATTGGGAAGTTCCTATAGGAGGATGTGTATGTTGTGCGTAAGTTGTTCACATCTCCCACGGTGGCGAGATGTGAACAACTTACGTACAACTCCCTCGCCTGGTATACAGGAGGTCATGGTGGGTTCGGTCCCGACCCTGACGCCTGCTGTATATTTGGAGTTTACGTGTTTCTCTCTCCCCGTGGTCGCGTGGATTGTGTCAGCTGAGTGGGGCCTTACACCGGGTAAAATATATTAACAAAAATAGCCATTTAGTTAATCCGAATCTTTAATTTTCCTGCAGGAGGAATCCGATGAGCTATAAAACTTTTTTGTCGCAGATGTCTAGAAAGAGCACGGGCTAAGAACGTTACAACAACAAGAAACACAGCACACGAACACGATAGGAGTGAAAAGTACAAGACAGGTAAACAAATCACCCAGACACAGACAAACACAACACTAAACCATCTCCATCCTTACCAGGCAAAGCCCACTGAGGTATTCACTTATTTTTCAGAAGCGACCTGGCCACCAAAAATAATAGCTCAACAAAGTTACCCATCAATTGAACATTTATAGCAGCACAATGATCAAAATAATCTCCATACATGTTTCCAAATGTGGAGGGGAAAAAAACCAGAGGAGCCGGAGAAAAAACCCACGGGACCATAGGGAGAGAGAGAGACACACAAACTCAAAATATACAGCAGGCGTCAGGGTTGTGATCGAACCCACGACCACCTGTATACCAGGCGTGGTAGTTAACATCTCCTAGCCACCGTGATGATGATGAGAGAGAGAGAGACGCAGACTCCAAATATACAGCAGCAGGCGTCAGGGTAGGGATCAAACCCCCGACCTCCTGTATACCAGGCGAGGGAGATAACATCTCACCATCACCATGGAGGAATGAATGAGTGAGTCAAATGAGACAGAGTGCGTGTGTGCGATTGAGTGAGATTCCAGATTGCTCAGCAAACGTCCAGCAGTGTGAAAAATTGGCGCCACATTCATGACAAATGAGCTCAACATGCAACAGCCTTCCGCGACCAATGTTATCCACAATCGAGGTTTTTTTTTAGATCGCGTAATCATAAATGTGTCGTCAAACGCGCCATTAAATCATTACCGGTGAAAATGTTGTGGTGGGTTTACTGCCCAACATACAACCGGTTAGTTTTGAACAAGTATCTACACTATACACTACACTATACACTACTATACACTACACTATACACTAAACCAGTTGTTCTTCTTAACCTGGGGTTCACGCTGCACCCCCAGGGGGTGCGAGATGCCCTTTCTGGGGGGTAACGAGACATGGGCAGATTTTTTTTAAGAAGGTAAATCATCGAAAAAACAAATGAAGCATGAGGCATGCTAAGTTACAACTTACCTTGTTTAATCATGTGACCTTGTTTGCCAATATCAAAATATTAAAAATAACGATAGCTTTTACTCTTTTTGGCAATAAAACAGGAGTTGTGTTAAGATATTCAAACACCAAATAGATATATTGTGCAAGGAATCAAGTCTGCATTAACCACATAGTACTTGTGGTGAACATGCAAACAAACATGCTCCAATAGTAATAACATATACGCATACTCTTTGGTTCTTTCGGTAAAGTCACGTAGGTATAAAATAAATTAAATCACGACGTTTCGGGCGCAACACAAGCATCCGTCATCAGGTGGTGATTTAATTTATTTTATACCTACGTGACTTTACCGAAAGAACCAAAGAGTATGGATCCCTGCAGTCACGAAAACTTTTAATCTAGATTAATATAAACGCATTGTCTTTGCAACTGATTGGCCACCAGAGATAATGGCCCAGCCTCACTACCAGTGTCAGACCAGATAACAATTGTGGACGTCGCACCCACACCTGCGAACGGTTTTCTCTTAACACACACTACAGCTAACGCTAGCGGCTGCTCAAACACGCGCACGCCCCTGCGGGCGGTTATATCCAAATCCACGTCCGCACAAAGACTAGCGGTACAGCGGCGGTGCGAACACGCGCGCTCCTGCGGGTGATCAAATTCTAACACGCGCACACACCACAGTTAACGCTACAGCAGCTGCACGAACGCGCGCGCACCTGCAGGCAATTATCTCAACAAGCTCACGTGCTGCGGCTCTGCCCTCACTCTCGCTGCGCGTCCGCCCACGCAGCCGCTCCACACCCAAATCACTCACACCACACCGAGGCTTTGTGCTAACGTTTATTCACGGCGCAATCCCTGCACTGCCCGGAGGAAATATTCTGCGAGCAGAGCCTAGCCTGCTGCTACCCAAGTCCCCAAACACGCCCTATCACGTTCCTCGCAGCCGTACTCACAGCGTCGCACGGCCGCTGTGAGAGTCGGAGGGAGGATGACGAAAGAACCTCGTCTATCACTGCCTCGCAGCAGCACTCGCAGGCATCACACGGATGCTGCGAGCGGCTCGAGGAGGCAGGACTGCAGGGGGGGTCGTGGCGACCAAGCTCTTGAAGAGAACTCGCCTAAACCGTTGTTGGCTCCCCTTTGTATGGCCCTTGATAAAAAAAAAACATCCGGGGTTATGTTATTCTGCCCTTACATGGAGCGTTATGTTGTTTTTCGCCCAATTGTTTCTGCGCCCGTACTCATGAATCCCTGACTCAGCTCAGCTGGTTTAATCTGGGAAGGCGTCTGGCTGGCGAATACACACCTGGCTAGTGTGGACTTGGTCGGTGGCGCTGAGATCCCCCCCCGCCCTCATCGTCTGCCCTGCTCGCTTAATATTTCACCACAGCCCTCACCCCGATGTCGTGCGTGAACCTTTGTGCGACCATACAATTTTAAGCCAATTTAGGGGCGCCGCAATGTGACCTGTCCTGGGACTTCCCACCGAGGGGCCCTTCGGGTGAAAACCCGCTGTGCCAGGCGATCCACCGCCAGGACACTACGTGTGTGTGTGCTGCGTGTGCTCGGGGGGGGGGGTAGGGGGGAATCGTGGCTCCGCAGTCGTGACACCACACAATGCCAAAAAGGTGAACAGTACAAAGACAATGCCACACGCTCTCCAGTGTTGCTGCTTGTTCGAAGTGGAGAGACCAAGTGCTACGAAAGCACTTTGCAAATGGCAACATCACCCCTTGCACTTTCCTGTTTTTCGCCAGCCAGCCCAGGCCTCTCGGCATACTGGAGCTGGCTTTTCATTGTTGCTGGGGGCGTCGAATTGAATCCAGGCCCGTTTTTCCCTTGTGGCGGTTGCGGCAAGAACGTCAATGCGAATTCTATCCAATGCAACGGTTGTAAAGCTTGGTACCACAAACGCTGCACTACTTTAGCCCGCATCCCCAGTTCAAATTCCGGCTGATTCTGCAAATGTTGTACATCAGCCACCCCAACAACTCCACCTTGCACAACCACACTAGCACCACCACCTCATTCATCGCAACCACCGCTTCAACCAAAACAAAACGTCCACAACAACAAATCTCTTGAACTAAGCACCTTTCTACAACAAAACTCCATTAATAAAGCCGTTATCCAAGAAACGAAATTAAAATCCACTTCTCGACCGCCCAACTTTCAATTTCACTTTCCTCCATCAACACCGACCAACAGCTGGTGGCGGTTTAGCTTTTCTCATCCATAACAGCATTCAATTTGAAGAAATTAAGATCCCAATGCCTCCTTCTGATATCACCACAGAAGTCTTAAGCGTCCGTATCAAATCCCATCTAGGCCCACTCGCTATAATCAACGTCTACATCCCTGCGACCAGTTCTTGCCCTCGCAACTATCAGTTCAATATAAATAAACTTTTACCAAACAACGACTCAATTTTTATTAGAGATTTTAACACCCACAACAAACTTTGGCACTCTTCCCTTTCAGATGCACGTGGCAACCTCATTGCCGATATCTTGAACGGCTGCCCCTATGAGGTACTCAATGAAAAGATGCAAACCAGAGTTCCGTCCCCCGGCCCTTCATCCTCACCAGATATCTCAATAGTGTCAGGAAACCTCTTTTCATCCATCGATTGCCAAGTCTTTACGGCCCTTGGATTCGACCACCTACCAATTGTGTTGACCCTCAATGCCGCCAAGCATTCACAAACTCCTAAAAACCGCTTGTATTACAACTTTAAAATAGCCAACTGGCCACTTTTTACTTCAGAATCAGAAGCATTATTCGCCGACAACATGAACCATATCCACACATCCACACATAACTCTGAAAATGTTTTCAGAAACATCATCGCAACTACCACCAAGCACACCATCCCGGCGGGAAGCTATAAACAACACCTTCTCTGCCTCCCAAGAGAAGCCTCAACGCTAATAAACCTACGAAATACTCTGAGGACTAAAAATCCTACATCACCACAAATCCCAGCCTTAAATATTGAAATCACAAAGCTAATCAATCAAGCTAAAACAGAACGCTGGCACGAATTTGTTGTATCTTTTGACCATCACCAAAATTCATCAAAACTTAGGAAGACCATCAAAGCCTTAGACGGACACTCCAAACCGCCACCCAATTGTGCAATCAATTTCAACAACAAATCCCTCATAAACAACAGTAACATCGCCAACCACTGCAACACACTTTTCTTATCAGTCGTCCTACACTCTTCCAATAAATCCGCACATCAAATAATCCGTCAAATTAAGGAACTACCTCTAAACGGCGCCCCACAATTTACCCTTGAAGAGGTGAAATTAGCTATCAATTTGCCCGAATGGCATAGCTATGCCCCATCTCAAACACCTCGGCCCCCTTGGCATCAAGTTTCTCGCCTCCACCATTAACGCCTCACTACAGTGCAACCTCATTCCGGCCATCTGGAAATCATCGACAATCATTCCATTCCCAAAATCCGGCAAAGAGTTAAATCAAGCAACGTCCTACAGGCCGATGTCCCTACTTTGCCCATCAATCAATATTTTAGAGGCTCTCATCCTTCCAATCATCACCACCAATTTACCTCCATCACCTCACCAACATGGCTTTCACCCTGCACACTCAACAATAACAGTTCTTCTCAACCTAACCACCCAAATTGCAAACGGTTTAAATGAGAAAAAGCCCCCATCTCGCACTATCGTCACCTCCCTTGACCTTACAAAGGCTTTCGACACCATTAAGCACCTCTTGCTCATCAACATCATCCAGGGTTCCACACTACCATCAGGCCTTGTTTGCTGGCTTACAAATTGCCTAAGGGGCCGCCAATCACGCACTCTCTTTCGTTATATTCAATCCTCCTCACGAAAGATTCATGCAGGAGTACCCCAATGTTCCATAATATCCCCAGTGCTGTTCAACGCCTACCTCAACGATCTACCAACTCCCCCAAAAGGAGCATAAGTAGTCAGCTATGCCGATGACATCACAGTTTACACTTCTAATCAATATATACCCAAAATGGAAAACTCCATCAACTCCTATCTAAAACGGCTCAGCACTTTCCTAGCCAATAGATCGCTTCAACTCTCAACATCCAAATCAACAGTCACCCTTTTCACACCTGATCCTCATTAAGCCAACTTACATCCCAACGTAATACTAAACAACCAACGCCTCCCACTAGCAAAAACCCCAAAAATTATAGGTGTAACCTTTGACACCATATTTAGCTTCGCTCAACAGGGCAGAAACGTCCATGCAAAAGTTAACAAACGAAATAACATCTTATGAGCTTTATCCAGCCCATCTTGTGGTCAACAAAAGGAGACTTTACTCCGAACCTACAAAGCCATTGGACGTTCCATCATCAATTATGCCAGTCCCATTTGGTGCTTAAATATCTCCTCTACAGGTTACCAAAAGCTCCAAACCTCCCAAAACCAAGCACTTCACCTAGCTACAGGATGCCACCTCATGGCGCCCATTGACCATCTCCACCAAAAAACCAAAGTTCTTCCGATTTAAAAACACAGCAAGCTTCTTACCAATCATAATCTGGCTTCATGCCACTCGACAACGCATCCTTGCACAAAGCTACTCAAAGCCCCTGCACCTGCTAGGAAATTGAAATCCACCTTGCTTTCTTTCAGCTCTGCCAACGTGCAATCTACTTTAAATGCTCTTCCACCAAGTATCACCACCAAATCAACTTTGAACCACTTTCACACCGCTGCCACCATGCACTGCCTGAACGCCTACAAGCCAAATGTCGTGCTAGGGGGTTGGCCCCCACCCATAGCAGACGACGAAAAATCCCTGACCCGGGCAAACTCGCACAAAACTGGTTCCACTCCGTGCAGGTTACTGCTTCATGCTAGCCGATTAACAAAATCGAATCGACCCAAAGGTCCCAAACTGCTGCCCTTTGTGCCAAGCAACACCAGAAGACGTCTCACATTTTCTCAGTTGCCCAAAACGCGGACCAAAAATTAAATCGATTGATCTCTGGCTAAACCCTTCCAAAGTGGCGACACAATGCCACCTATAACACAGAATGTGTGAGGAAAACAACAACAACAATGCCACACGTATCCGAGCATTTATAGCTCGGGGGAGCAGTTATATCATGGGATAGCTTTTGGCTTTCATCAAACGCATGTGTGTTTATTAAGATATATATTAAAACATTGTCACGATTGAGAATCAAAGGGGTGCCAACAACAAGGCTGCTGTAAAGGTGAGGACCACGGATCGCATGGATCCCAACTGACCCTCCCTGTCAATCGCCCTCCCGTCTCCCGCCCTTTTCAACGTGTCCCTGCCTCGAACTGAAATCCTTTCAGGCACCAATCACAGGGAGCTTTGTTTATTACTCCCTAATGTATCCGTGTCTGCCTGCACGCGGTGTCCAGCACGTCAGGTGAGTACCGTCGGTTGTGAGTATCGTCGGTGGTGAGTATCGTCGGTGGTGAGTATCGTCGGTGGTGATAATCGTTGGTGGTGATGATCATAATAATATTGACATGTGTAGAGGATGTTCGGGACATCTCCACACACAACCACGGGTTAAAGGTCAGGGGTCACGTGGGCACTGCCGTGCACGACAGCAATCTGATGTCTGAGTGGAGGACACTGATCGGATTGGTGCGGGGAAGGATTGCAAAAGAGCGAGAAATCCAGAGGTGATTGGCGGGAAAGGGGGGAGACGGAGTTGGCTTTTGGGATGACGAGTGAAGTGGGGTGTGAGTTGGTGTCCAAATAAGGACCCTTCTTCGACCAGCTCGAGTCTCCTCTTCACATTGATTTCGCGGCTTCTGATCAAGGATCTCAAAGCGATGCACAGGACACAGCAGCAGCAGACACTCAGCATAAAAATAATTGTTTCAATACATTTTAAGAATCCCATTTACGAACTGAATTAACAGTTTAACAAGCGGAAGCATGTGTAAATACGTTTTAACATGCATTTTTTTTTAATGACTCAGAGCGATTCCTCTGATGTCTCGTGGAAGAGCGTTCCATAGCCTGGGGGCTACGCAGAGAAACATCTCGGTCACGCACAGAGCGAAGACGCCTCGACCTGGGAATGCAGAAAGATCAGCACCCCCCACATCTTATTGACCTTGAGGGGGACGTATGGGTGCGGCTTGTCAATGATGTAGGCTGGGGCATCAAGATGGTCCACCGCTTTGTTGAGTTAACAAGAGGATTTTAAACTGGATTCTACGTGAGTCTGGAAGGCAATACAGGTGTTGAGTAGTTGTTGAGTAGTAGACGGAGGTACTCGGAGACGGAGGTGAGTTAGGGGCTTCCGCCAGGGTTTATTAACACATATCACTATCCCTGGTTCCCTCTTTACCCCTTCTACTATCCCCGTTCCTCCAGTGACCCCGCTTACGTCACGGGGTCTCCCTTAAATACCCTAGGAGGGGTGACGTCACGTGCACTGCCCAGCACGTGCGACCCTACGTCCCGTGATGTCACCGCACCGGACAGCGCACACGACGCCACCACTCTCCTCTACTCCTCTACACAGGGAGAGCCAACATGGGCGTAATACGATGTGAAGGTGTTCTGGTTGCAAACAACAACCGCCATTCGCCAATAATTGGCGGTGCCAGGCTAAGTGCACGCCGGCACGCCGGCAGGAGGTCACGGGGCAGACCCAGCAGGTGCCACGTATCGACTGAGATGACTGAGATGAGTGGCCGGTGCACCACCTGTGCCCCCGACTGTGCCAACTCGCTGTGTTTCGGCCGCCCGGCGCTCCGCTCGTTGTTGTGAGCGTCGCTCCTCTGGCCCTCCGCTGTTGCTGAAAAGTGACTGCCTCCAACTGCCCGCCCCTTCAGCAGGTTTCAACCTCTACGCGTGTCACGGGATAGGGAGGGCTGGGAGGGAACATCCGGGAGTGGCCTTTCTGCCAAACCCCTGTTGGCCTAAGAACCGTTCGAGACAATGTTCCTCACTCAACCAGGTGGGATATAAGTCATCATCAGCAGCCACGATCAAACCAATGCTGGATGAAGGCCTCCCCAACACAGTAAATGTGGAACGTTGGGTCACCAACGTTGGGCCGACCGATTCAACTACGGTTTGGTTCTTTCGGTAAAGTCATGTAGGTATAAAGTAAATTAAATCACGACGTTTCGATTGCAACACAATCAATCATCATCAGGTGGGAAAACCACTGCAAGAACATTGTTTGCTGAAGTGGGAGAGAGAGTTGCTCCTCCCCCTTTCTTACCTATGTAGGAGTGATTGTCACTCACCATTCAACACACCCTGCAGTTCCACTTACTGTCAATAGAGTGCAGAGGCGTTACCTCGCCAGGGCAAATGCTATGGGCCAGAGAGGGGCCAACGGCGGATCCCGGTACACGGATCCTAGGACACATTCCTTAGGTCCCCGGGTGGGGGGGGACCGGGGGGATGATGTCATCTTCCAGGATGACCCAGAATGTTCCAGAAGGAAGGCGTGGCCAGGGCGGAGCCGGCCACGAACGGGTATATAAGCCAGAGCTCTCAGAGCTCAGTTATCTACACGCCGAAGACAGAAAACCTGGCTGGAGAATAGGACCCTGGACCCCACGCTCTGCAGCCCTTCTAAGGGCTGGAGCTCAGAGAGGCCAGTGGTCAGGACCCACGGACCAGGAGGTCAGGGTCAGTTAGCCTCCCCTAGATCCCAGCCGGAGGACGAAAGGGAACGGGTCATCAGAATTAGGTCCCATATAGTTCGGAGGCCATATCGCCGAAGTATCGGGTGAAGGGACCCTTCATGCTAGGGACCCTGTAGTGAAAGACGATAAACAACGTGTGCCTCATAAAGAAGTGTATTCGTCATAATTGCAACACTACACCTATATAGCCTCTTACCATGGCAACTCTCTCTCCCACTTCAGCAAAAAATGTTCTTGCAGTGGTGTTCCCACCTGATGATGATTGATTGTGTTGCAATCGAAACGTCGTGATTTAATTTATTTTATACCTACGTGACTTTACTAAAAGAACCAAAGAGTATGGATTCCTGCAGTCACGAAAACTTCAAATCAAGATTCCAACTACGGTTATTCATCTGAAGGCGGTATATAGAAATTGTCTTCTGAAAACAGACGCTGGTCTTCTGAAATCGGAAGTTGGTCTGAAAACAGAAATTCATCTTATGAAAACGGAGATAGATCTTTTGAAAACGTAAATTTATCTTCTGAAAACGGACGCTTGGCTTCCGGAAAACGGAAGTTGGCCTTCTGAAAACAGGAAGACAATCTTCTGGAAACAGGAAGAACATCTTCTGAAATCTGGAAGAACATCTTCTGGAAATAGGAAGAACATCTTCTGGAAACGGAAGATCATCTTCTGGAAATAGGAAGAACATCTTCTGAAAAAGGAAGAACATCTTCTGGAAACAGGAAGAACATCTTCTGAAAAAGGAAGAACATCTTCTGGAAACAGGAAGAACATCTTCTGGAAACAGGAAGAACATCTTCTGGAAACAGGAAGAACATCTTCTGAAAAAGGAAGAACATCTTCTGGAAACAGGAAGAACATCTTCTGGAAACAGGAAGAACATCTTCTGAAAAAGGAAGAACATCTTCTGGAAACAGGAAGAACATCTTCTGGAAAAGGAAGATCATCTTCTGGAAATAGGAAGAACATCTTCTGAAAAAGGAAGATCATCTTCTGGAAATAGGAAGAACATCTTCTGAAAAAGGAAGAACATCTTCTGGAAACAGGAAGAACATCTTCTGGAAAAGGAAGATCATCTTCTGGAAATAGGAAGAACATCTTCTGAAAAAGGAAGAACATCTTCTGGAAAAGGAAGAACATCTTCTGGAAATAGGAAGAACATCTTCTGGAAAAGGAAGAACATCTTCTGGAAACAGAAGATCATCTTCTGGAAAAGGAAGATCATCTTCTGGAAATAGGAAGAACATCTTCTGGAAACGGAAGATCATCTTCTGGAAATAGGAAGAACATCTTCTGGAAAAGGAAGAACACCTTCTGGAAACGGAAGATCATCTTCTGGAAATAGGAAGAACATCTTCTGGAAAAGGAAGAACATCTTCTGGAAATAGGAAGAACATCTTCTGGAAATAGGAAGAACATCTTCTGGAAACGGAAGATCATCTTCTGGAAATAGGAAGAACATCTTCTGGAAAAGGAAGAACATCTTCTGGAAATAGGAAGAACATCTTCTGGAAATAGGAAGAACATCTTCTGGAAATAGGAAGAACATCTTCTGGAAACGGAAGATCATCTTCTGGAAAAGGAAGAACATCTTCTGGAAAAGGAAGAACATCTTCTGGAAAAGGAAGAACATCTTCTGGAAATAGGAAGAACATCTTCTGGAAACAGGAAGAACATCTTCTGGAAATAGGAAGAACATCTTCTGGAAAAGGAAGATCATCTTCTGGAAATAGGAAGAACATCTTCTGGAAAAGGAAGATCATCTTCTGGAAATAGGAAGAACATCTTCTGGAAACGGAAGATCATCTTCTGGAAAAGGAAGAACATCTTCTGGAAAAGGAAGAACATCTTCTGGAAATAGGAAGAACATCTTCTGGAAAAGGAAGAACATCTTCTGGAAAAGGAAGAACATCTTCTGGAAATAGGAAGAACATCTTCTGGAAAAGGAAGAACATCTTCTGGAAATAGGAAGAACATCTTCTGGAAACGGAAGATCATCTTCTGGAAAAGGAAGAACATCTTCTGGAAATAGGAAGAACATCTTCTGGAAAAGGAAGATCATCTTCTGGAAAAGGAAGAACATCTTCTGGAAATAGGAAGAACATCTTCTGAAAACAGAAGATCTCCTTCTGGATTCGGCAGCGAAACATCTTTCAGCTCGAAGTGAAACCCGCCAATGAAAACGAGGGCGCCCCGTCACGTGACGGCGCTCGGAGCCAATCGGGGATCGCGGCGATTCTGGGGCGACAGTTGGCGGTGATCCGGCGGGAAAAGTGGCGCAAACGGCCGGAGCGGAGTCGCTTGAGGGCTTCGTCATCGTCGTCGTCGTCGCCGGTGGCGGCGGCTTCCTTGCGAGACGCCACTCGCTACATTCTTAACAAGACGACGGTAGTAACGGCTTTCGTCTTTCACATTCACCTGCAAAACCACCCCATCGTGCTTTCTTTGAACCGCGCGAGATGGATATCGAGGTCGTGCTGTATCACGCTACAACCATACTGTACCACAACTATTATACTGTATCACACTACAACCATACTGTACCACAACTATTATACTGTATCACACTACAACCACACTGTATCGCACAACTATTATACTGTATCACACTACAACCACACTGTACCACAACTATTATACTGTATCACACTACAACCGCACTGTACCACAACTATTATACTGTATCACACTACAACCACACTGTATCGCACAACTATTATACTGTATCACACTACAACCATACTGTACCACAACTATTATACTGTATCACACTACAACCACACTGTACCACAACTATTATACTGTATCACACTACAACCATACTGTACCACAACTATTATACTGTATCGCACTACAACCACACTGTACCACAACTATTATACTGTATCACACTACAACCACACTGTACCACAACTATTATACTGTATCACACTACAACCACACTGTACCACAACTATTATACTGTATCACACTACAACCACACTGTACCACAACTATTATACTGTATCACACTACAACCACACTGTATCGCACAACTATTATACTGTATCACACTACAACCATACTGTACCACAACTATTATACTGTATCACACTACAACCACACTGTACCACAACTATTATACTGTATCACACTACAACCATACTGTACCACAACTATTATACTGTATCACACTACAACCACACTACCACAACTATTATACTGTATCACACTACAACCACACTGTACCACAACTAATATACTGTATCACACTACAACCACACTGTACCACAACTATTATACTGTATCACACTACAACCACACTATCGCACAACTATTATACTGTATCACAACGACTATACTGTATCACGCTACGTTCATACTGTACAACAACGATATTACTGTACCACACTGTACGATCATACTGTATCACAACGATTATACTGTCACATTACGTTTATAACGTATCAAACTATACGCTTATACTGTTGCGCATTGTACGCTTATATTGTATTACACTACGCTTATACTGTATCACTCTATGCTTATGCTGTATCGCTCACTGGGGAGACAAAGGCGACCGTGCGGGCGTGGGGGGTGGGTGGCCACCCACCCCCCTCGTGTGTAATAGGTGCTACTCGCTAACAGCACTTACCCCAACAGTCTGTTAAGGTTATTGGGGATCTTTGTCTTTGATGGTGTTTCTGGGTATTACACTGTACGCGTATACTGTATTGCTTCCTGGGGAGACAAAGGTGCCCGGGCGTGGTGCCGGTCACCCACCCCCTCATGTGCCACAGTGGCCGGCCTTCATAGGTGCTACTCGCGAACAGCACTTGCCCCAACAGTCTGTTGAAACTATTTCTGTGGGATCTTTGTCTTTGGTGTAGTTTCTGGCGGTTCCTGCCAAGCCCACCAGCTGCAGGATGATGGCTTCAGACGAGGGCAGTGCGCGACTGTGCTGCCGTCCCCGGACCAGGTCGGGCTCCGCCGTCTCGCCAGCCCCGGTCGCCCCGCTCGCCGCTCCCCACGCGGCCACGATGTCGACGGCGCGGCTCCGTGACGAGGCCGGCGAGCCGACGGGTAGAAGGCATCGCCGGCCCGACGCTGCTCTGTCACGCAAACGCCACGACAACGATGATTTCCACGCCGCCTCCGTCTCACGACGGCCGCCTGACGTCGCCATCGTCATCGGCAACGCTCGCAAGAGACGAGCGCTTGCCGGCGATGACGAGTCTGCTGACGGCTCTGGTTGGCCGCCGTCTCCGGCCGCGGCGAGAGGCGCCGCCTGCGGTGTTGACGATGACGACTCCGACGGCGAGTGTTCTCTGCTCTCTCACTTGTTGGCCAAAGGTGGCAAAACCGGCGTGGGCAAATTAAACGGCAAAAGACGCAAGGACGGTGCCATCGAAGACGTCCTTTGCTTCCTCCCTGTCGCTAAAAGCGATGCTCGCAGAGACAGAGACGGTGCGAGCGGCGGCGTTGTAAGAGAGTGCGCCCGGCGTTCCCGCCAATCAGCAGAGCGGCACAGCCCCGACACTGCAGGGACAGTCGCTTCTGGCACAGGCGGTGGTGGTGGTGCCGTTGCCGCCGCCGCTCCTGCCGCTATCCCCGCTGGGCACATCGGCGCTCGGAAATTGGACGGTGTTGATGCGCGACGTATTCGCCACAGTCGCAAGGGACTGCTAGCAAACGGCCGGCGGAGTGCCGACGACATCTGTAAGAACAGCAGCGGCGGCAGCAGCACCAACAGCATCGCCAAAATCGACAGCAGCAGTAACAGTAACAGCACCAACATCGACAGCAGCAGGAACAGCACCAACATCGACAGCAGCAGGAACAGCACCAACATCGACAGCAGCAGGAACCGCACCAACATGGACAGCAGCAGGAACAGCACCAACATGGACAGCAGCAGGAATAGCACCAATATCGACAGCAGCAGCACCAACATCGACAGCAGCAGCACCAACATCGACAGCAGCCGCACCAACATCGACAGCAGCAGCACCAACATCGACAGCAGCAGCACCAACATCGACAGCAGCCGCACCAACATCGACAGCAGTGATGATCGCGGCTCTATCGCCGACGTGCCACCGCCGCTGTGGTCCGGTGAGTGGCCGAGCGCGGCCCGTGTGGGTGCCGTCGCCGCGGAGGCAGAAGGGGACGGCGATCCCGTCCCGGGTGGCTCTCTCGGCATTTGCCATGGCGTGAGCGGCGACGGCGACGATGGCGGAGCCGACGACGACGATGGTGTCGGCGGTGTTGGGTTGATGGACGCCGCGTTTGTGGAGACCTCCGGGCGCATTTCCGACTCCAGCCCCTCCGCCGTCCCGGAAACGCCGGAGCCGGCGCGCAAGCGGCGGCGCGGTGGACTCCTCCTGCACCGCCGCCGGCGCTGTCGCCGCGTGAGTGTCACGCGTAGCCCCAACTTCGTGCCAGTCACGCCGAGGTGCGTCTGTGTGTACGTGTTTCTGTACGTCTGTGTGTGGGTGTGTGTACGTCTGGATGTATGTCTCTGTATGTAGTACTTGTAAGCAGCAGTACTTGTCGGCCGAGCGCGAGAAACGTCTTGCCGCACTCGTCACACATGCACGGCCTATCGCCCGTGTGCTAGAGTTTTTGGAGATGGGCACCGCCCTCAATGTGACATCAGAGCAAGAGATCACTGTTGGTCACAGCATTGGAGGTGGCATGCTCATTGATGGCCTTTAGCTTCTCGCTGCACTCGGGCAGCAGCTTAAGGTTTTCCAGGTCGTTGAGCGAACGCTGGAGGGCTGCTCCGTGCTTTCCGATCAGGTCGTTGCATGTGCTCATATCCTCGAGCTTAGAGGACAGCGAGCGGGGCGTGGTCTGCAGTTCCCTCGTTGTCGGCCTGTGCGCCTGATTTCTCATCGCCCCAGTCATATACTTGCAGCACGCTTGTAGAGCCAGCCCTCCTTCACCACCGTCACCTGCCGTGGCTCTCTCGGTCTGCTCAAGCACTCCGCCACAGACTCTCCGTGCACTTCACACGAGCATGAGCGACGCGTCACTCCTCACCACCACGACCACGGCGGTCCGCAGGGCCCTGGGTGCTGCTCCCTGTGACTTCGGGAGACAAAGGCGGCCGGGCCAGGTGCTACCCACACACCTCCTCCTGTGCCATGCCGGCCCCCATATATACTGCTCGGAAACAGCACTTGCCCCAAAATCACGTTAAGGCTAAATGGGGGTCTTCGTCTGAGTGTGGTTGTGTGTCAGTCGACCCGTGGCACCTTGATCGTGTGCATAGCCTGGCACAAGCGTCGTGGTGACGTCATCGCCACTCAGCGGCAAATTGCGGTTGTTGTCACCATTTGTGTGTTTGTGTGTGGGTGTTTGTGAGTGAGTTGAATATCTGTGCTTTTTTTTAACGTCCCGGGAGGCCTGCCTACGACTCGCCCTGGGTGTCACCAGGCCGTCTCGTGTGGGCAGCTCACAAACCTACGTTGAACTTCTTTCGCACTGTACACAGCCGACTGCGATAATCAGAGGTGCGGGGAAAGGACAACAAACTAAACACACACAAAAACTGTTCTAAAGAAAATAGTTTTCAATCTGCCCCAGTGGCTTCCTCATATTCATTCATAAACCGTAAAGGATAATAAATACACAATATGAAAAGCTTGAAGTCTAGGACTTTAGACGAGGCAATGGCGAACTAGGCCTTGTAAAAAAAAATTACTCTAAACAAAGATAAACCCTAGATTTGAATAAATATCCTTGTATTTGTATTATAATAAATATAGACACGTACATTTTTATTCGAAAGTGCATAAATGTACCCAATTTAACAGAAACTAAAAACAATACAAAAAGCTGAGGGCTGTAGTCAAGGTGCTGATGGACTAGGCCTTTATCACATTTAAACTCGATAAACACAGTGAATACATCTTAAATTAGAATAAATCTACGTGTATTTGTATCTTGTTGCATTATGAACCTGGTGACCCGAGTACGATGTATTGTGCATAAATTTACACAAATTAACAAACTCTTTAAAATAATATACAAAAAGCCGTGGGCTTGAGGCAAGGCGCTAACGGACTAGGCCTTAATCACATTCAAACTCATTAACATTAAATAAACGTAGTTAATAAACCTTAACATTAGAATAAATAAACATTCATTTGTGTTGTAATGAATACAGACACGTACATTTATATTGACACTCACGAGAGAGATGACGGAAAGTGATGATTACGAACAAATGGAGAAAGAACACACGATTAAACCCGAGTAAAACGATTAAACCCCCTTGCACCCGCCAATCTCAATATAAACACACACAGCTCACTCGCAGACACACAACTCACTCACACGCAGCTCACATGCAGCTCATTCTCACCCATTCTCACGTACAGCTCATACACATGCAGCACAATTCACATGCCGCCGCACACGCTGCCGCCATCTTGGGGGGGGATCCAACAGGTGAGGTGTGAGGTGAGCCGAAAAACAGGGCGTGGGTGAGTGACAACGATTGTGAGTCTCGGTGCCGGCGAGTATCACTGTTGGTCAGTGTCGGTGTGCGTGTTGGTGAGCGTCACTGTTGGTGAGCGTCAGTGTGGGTGAACGTGTTGGTGAGTGTCACTTTTGGTGCGTGTCACTGTTGGTGAGCGTCAGTGTGGGTTAGCATTTTGGTAAGTGTCAATGTTGGTGAGTGTCAGTGTGGGTGAGCGTGTTGGTGAGTGTTACATTGGTGAGTGTCAGTGTTGGTGAGTGTCGGTGAGCGTGTTGGCGAGTGTTGGCGAGCGTGTTGGTCAGTGTTGTCTCCGTGGTTACTACCCACAGCCCCATCCTTGTCAGCAGAAAGAGGCGGCAGCCACTGCCAGAGCTCAGCGCAGAGCCACCGGCGTGCTCACAGGTGAGTATGTCTCAGTGTGTGTGTGTCAGTGACCTGGTCAAGGCCTATTATACCATCAGTAGGCCTGGGCTCTGGGTAGTTCTTCGTGCTTTCAGAATCCCTGACCCTCTGCTCACGATCATTAAGGACCTTCATAATGGTGTGCGGGCCCAGGTAAAACTATGTTGCCGGGAGTCGGAGCCATTCCCTGTACACCTTGGGGTGCGACAGGGATGTCCTCTGGCTCCCACATTATTTAACATCTATTTCGACCACGTAGTTCGTGAAGCCTTTAATAGCTGTACCGGAGGAATTCCCATCTGGTACAGATACAATGGGAGGCTGATCGATGCCCGGGTGCGGTCAAGGGATGGCTCCCTATTGCTCAACCACGTTATGTATGCCGACAATCTGGTAATTGCTGCTCACTCGGTGGAGGAGTTGGAGGCGCTGCTGCTGAACCTGGAGCTTGCCACTAAGTGGTTGGGGCATTACCATCAGCCCCACCAAAACTAAGCACCTGCCTGGGTATTTTGTACCATCGGACACTCCACCCCCAAAACTCCCAATTGATGAAAGGGCAGTTGTGAAGAGAGTGGAGAGTTCCCATACTTGGGCAGTGTGCTCATGACAGGATCCGGTTTAACAGCAGAGGCCTCACTCCGAATCAGTCGAGCGACATTATCTTTTCATCAGTTGCGTAACGCTGTGTGGAAGCTACCTGGCCTGTCGCTCCGCACGAAGCTTCAGGTCTTCTCGTCCACGGTCATACCCTCCCTTCTCTACGCTTGCGCAACGTGAACCCCCCGAATGGAACATCTACGCCGGTTAAAAACATTTAGGATGGCCTGCCTACGATCCATCCTGGGTTTAACCAGACTGGATGGTGTGAGGAGCTCACAAATCCTTCAAAGGTCTGGACAAAGTCCCATCAGTGAGCTCCGGCAGGCAAGGCTGCGTTGGCTGGGCCATGTAGCCCGCATGCCCATCCACCGCATGCCTAAACAGCTTTTTTTTGCCGGATTGAGGGGGCGAAACGGGCACGGCACGGGCTAGAGAGGAGATGGAGTGATGTGGTACAGGAGGATGTGGAGCTGAGTGGACTTGCCAAATGACTGGTACCAGCGGTGTCAAGATCGGCTTCTGTGGAGGAGGCTCGTGAAGGACGCTGCTGAGAAGTTGGAGGCAGTTGCCCTCCAACAACAACGGAGGGCGGAGGAGCGTCGCTCACTACGACGAGCGGAGCACCGGGTGGATAAAGCACAGCAAGTTGGCACAGTAGGGGGCATAGGTGGTGCATCAGCCAGTCATCTCAGTAGACCCGTGGCACCTGGGTCTGCCCCGTGACCTCCTGCCAGCGGGCGTTCAACACTTCACGTGGCCTCAAGGTGCACATAGCCTGGCACAAGCGTCCATACTTCTGTCCATCCGCGTATACCCAACAAAGATGAGGGGTAGTGTAGCGGTCAGTGCTACTCCCTGCTACGAACCCGGCGGCCCGAGTTCGATTCCCGCTGTCGGCCATCACCAGTGGCGATTATTATAGCTGTTGGTGAGCGTCTGTGTGGCGGAGCGTGTTGGTGGTGAGTGTCACTATTGGTGAGCGTCAGTGGTGGTGCGTGTGCATGTTTGCGAGTGTTATAATTACCACTGGTGATGGGAGCCCCAGAACTTGTTATCTGAACTAGTTCTGGGGCTCCCCTAGGTAGACTCTGCTTCAAATGAGTTCCTGTGTGGCATTGTTGTTCTGACCGCCCCCCACCCAACCCATCCCACCCCACTCACCCCACCACACCCACTCCACCTCATCCACCCCACGTCAACCACCCCACCCCACGTCAACCACCCCACACCCACCCCTGCTACGGGTATGCGCGTGGCCACAGGCTCCCATGAGCCACCACAACCCCCCCACGACCCAGGCGAGAAGACGGCTCGGGCTGCGATGTTCTCCCAGTCGCGACGTCTGCCCGAGAGGACTCGCCGGTGAGACCCCCCCCCCCCCAACTCATCCACCCGTTCTGCCTAGCACTGGAAGCAGTAGTAATCCTACTGGCATCAGCACTAGCAGCAGCAATGATCCTACTGGCAATCAGCACTGGCAGCAGTAGTGATTCTACTGGCATCAGTACTCGCAGCAGCGGTAGTGATCTTACTGGCATCAATACTTGCAGCAGTAGTAATCTTATTGGCATCAGCACTGGTAATAGCAGTGGTAGTAATCTTACTGGCATCAATACTTGCAGCAGTAGCGGTAGTAATCTTACTGGCATCAGCACTGGTAGCAGTAGCGGTAGTAATCTTATTGGCATCAGCACTGGTAGCAGCAGCAGTGATCCTACTGGCAATCAGCACTGGCAGCAGCAGCGGTAGTGATCTTACTAGCATCAATACTTGCAGCAGTAGTAATCTTATTGGCATCAGCACTGGTAGTAGCAGTGGTAGTAATCTTACTGGCATCAATACTTGCAGCAGTAGTAATCTTATTGGCATCAGCACTGATAGTAGCAGTGGTAGTAATCTTACTGGCATCAATACTTGCAGCAGTAGCAGTAGTACTTTACTTGCATCAGCACTGGTAGCAGCAGCAGTGATCCTACTGGCAATCAGCACTGGCAGCAGCAGCGGTAGTTATCTTACTAGCATCAATACTTGCAACAGTAGTAATCTTACTGGCATCAGCAGTGGTAGCAGCAGTGGTAGTAATCTTACTGGCATCAATGCGAACTGCAGCGGTAGTAATCTTACTGGCATCAATACTTGCATCAGCAGTAGTAATCCTACTGGCAGCAGTGCTGGCAGCAGCAGTGGTAGTAATCTTACTGGCATCAATACTTGCATCAGCAGTAGTAATCTTACTGGCAGCAGCGCTGGCAGCAGCAGTGGTAGTAATCTTATTGGCATCAGCATTGGCAGCAGCGGTAAAATAGCTTCAGAGCTCATCGGATTACTCCAGTCTAACTACAGATTCTGACAGAGCCCACCGGAGATGTTGACTCCCTCGCCTGGTATACAGGAGGTCACGGATTCGATCCCGACCCTGATGCCTGCTGCTTTATATTTGGAGTCTGCTTCTCTCCATCTCCCAGTGGTCGCGTGGATTTTTATCCGGGTCCCCTCCGGTTTTCCCTTCACATTTTTTAAAATCAACATCACGCGTTTTTGGCCGCTGTGAATTTCCACGCTATAAGCCACTTGAATGGGCTTTCTCATTTATTGCCAGGTCGCTTCTGAACAAGAGCTACATAGCTCAGTGGGCCTTCTCTGGTGAAATTTAAATAGTTTAAAATAGTTTTAAATCGCAACAGCATTAGCAGTACAAAGCAGCAGAACTAGCTTCAGCAGTAGAAGCGGTGCTAGCAACGGTATGAGCACCACTATCACCAGCAGCACCACTACAACCACCTCCAAATACCATCATCATCACAGCCACCACCATTGCCACTACAATTACTACCACTGACACCACAACCGCCATCAGCACCACCAATACCAACACCCGCCGTTCGCCACTAAGTGTCGGTGACTGTCACCACGGTGCCTGTGCTAGGCCCAGGCGCACTTTGAGGCCACGTGAAGTGTCAAATACCTGCTAGGTTGGCTGAGATGACCAGTAGATGCACACCAGCTGTACCCCCTAGTGTGCCAACTTGCTGTATTTTAGCCACCCGGCGCTCTGCTTGTTGTTGTGAGCATTGACCCTCTGCCCTCCGTTGTTGCTGGAGGGCGACTGCCTCAAACTGCCCAGTAGCAGCGTCCTTCACGAGCCTCCTCCACACCACCACTACCACCACCACTACCACCACCACTACCACCATCACTACCACCATCACTGCCACCACTACCACCACCACAGCCACCACCGCTACCACCACTGCCATCACCACTGTTACCACCACCACTGCACGCCCACGCGTTATGAGGCTCCGTCCCTGGCGGTGCCGTCTCACCTGAGATCTTGCACTGGTGCAGGTGGCGTGAGCCGGGCTTCGCCGCCGGCGTCGTCGTCCTCACCGCCGTCACCGCGGTGCCGCCGGCCCCGCCACTCCTTCAGCGACGCTGCACCAGGTCCCAGCAGCACCGGTGAGAGGCCGCGACCGGCCGACTGAGACCATTGGCACGGTGAACGTCCGGTCAAACCATTGTAATACCGCCAGCGAAACACTTGAGGGAGTACCGCTGAACTAAAATGATAAACTAAAACTAGTTTGTGTTACCAGGTGTAAGGGCCCTTGAGCTGTGTAGCTCCTTCTCAGAAGTGACCCTGCGTATATCACAAATGATGGCTCAACGAAGAGGCTTAATCATCATGTGGCAATGTATAGCATCCAAATACAGTGGGACCTCGGTATACGACCGCTTTGGAATAAGTCGAATTTGGTATACGTCGTGTTTTCTCGAGAAAAAAATGTCTTGGGATACGACGACGTCTTGCTTGGGATACGACGCGTTTGCTAGAACTTGTGTGGGTCGGGATGAGTCACCGCATACAATACCCGCGTTCACGACTGAAACAAAGCGAGAGGGGTGGGGTGGCGTGGGGGAGAGGGGCGGGGGGCGTGGGGGAGAGGGGCGGGGGGAGAGGGGCCGGGGGGGCGTTGGGGGGCGGGGCGGGGGGTGCGGCGGGCTGTCCCCATGGAGGGTGGAGCCCCGGGTCGAGACGCGCGCGACGTGGGGGGTTGAGGCACGCCACGTGACCAGCGCAGCTGGCAGCAGCGCGGTCACGTGGCTTCTGTATGCATTTTAGTAATTAGTGTCTAAATTGTTTTATACAACCCCATTAATGTATAATATGCCACTTAAAATATCATTTATTTACCTCTGAAACGGATTATTTCCTTTCCCTTTATTTCTTATGGGAAAAATTCGTTTGGTATGCGTCATTTTTGGTATAAGTCCTACCTTCTGGAACGAATTAACGACGTATACCGAGGTACCACTTTACAAACTTTTTATTTTACCAGTTGTAAGGCTCCACTGAGCTGACGACTATGACGACAATGATGACGACAATGATGACGACAATGATGACGATGATGATGATGACGACTACTACGATAATGATGATGACGTTGATGGCGATGGCCGTGGTTTTGGTAAGAACAATGGGTGACGGTGGGCTCTGCATTGGTCCCGCGCTTGCAGGGGAATGGGTTCGGATCCCACCCAACTTCATAGTGATCAACAGCGACGACGACGATGAGGTCGAGGGGGACGCCGTCTTTGCGCAGCAGCAGGTGCAGATGGACGAGGACGAGGCGCTGGCTCGAGCGCTGCAGGTGAGCGCAGCGGAGGGCAGCGTTGGGGTAGCCGTACGCACACGCATGCATGCACACACACGCACGTATGCACGTACACGTATGCACGCACACGTACGCACGCACACGTACGCACACGCATGTATACACACACATACGTACGCATACACACACGTACGCACGCACACACACGTGTCAGGGTCTGGATCAAACAAACGACCTCCTGCATGTCAGGCGAGGTAGTCAACATCTCCTGGCCACAAACCGTTGCCCGCAGAGTAACGCCACCGAAGCCCGCTGGTCAACGTCGTTCAGAGACGTTTACCACGACGCCACGCTCCCGAAGCCGTAGATATGCTCGCTCGCTCGCCAGGCTCGTCGTACGCAAGAGAGAGGGGGAGTTGTCCGTACTCCCTCGGGCGTCCAGCAAGTAACCGCCGCCGCCTTCCGTAGATCCAGTTTGACGAGGAGGAAGCGGAGAGGCTGGCGGGGCCTGGAGGTCGCGGCGGTGGCGGCGGTGGCGGTGGTGGCGGTGACACGGAAGAGTTTTGGCACCGCCCCCCGACTCGCTCCTCGAATCACCAAGAAGAGGTGAGGGTCACCATGTACAGGAGTCGATCATCGATAATTATCCAGGGACGAAGGGGACACTGAATTTTCAAAAACGCCAGATAATGGCTCAATCATTGTTCTATGGTTCTTCCGTTAAAGTCACATAGATCGCAACACAAGCTTGTGTGTTGCGATCGAAACATCGTGATATTTTTATTATTTTTTATTCACTTTATTTTTATTACTTTATTGTTTTTGATTTTTTTTTTCTACATGACTTTACTGAGAAAACCATATAATATAAATTCCTGCAGGCACGAAAGTTTTAAGTCTAAATTAAATCATTATTTAGAATAGCTTATGTTTCCACATTCTTGCATGGCATGTTTGTAGGTGTTGGTAATCTCGAAGACTCTGCATCATGGGGTGATGTACGTAGCGCGCCTCTGCTCTTGTTTCAACAACCATGTGTTTGGCGATCGCACAGCCTTCAGAGGGGTTTTGCCGGTTACGCCGGATCGGCCCGGGAAGCAGCCGGAATAATCGCGCAGTGCCGGATGATCTGTGATTGACTGTATGTGCGTGTTGAACTTCTTTCGCACCGTGCGTAGCCGGCCGTGCTAATCTAATCGAAGGTGCCAGGAGGAAGGACAACAAACTAAACACAACAACAGGAAGCATTTCTAAAGAAATTAGTTTTCAATTTTGTATAGTGGTTTAGTGGAGTGTATAATAGTGCACTGTCTAGTGTAGTGTAGTGTATAGCAGTGTAGTGTATAGTCGTGTAGTGTATTACGGAGTGTATAGTATTGTAGTGTACGTCCGTTGAACTTATTTTGCACTGTACTTAGACAATCGTGCTAATCTGTGGATCTCTGTGGGTCTGGGTGTCTGGGTCTCTGTATGTGCGTGTTGAACTTCTTTCGCACCGTACGTAGCCGGCCGTGCTGATCGGAGGTGCGATTGCGGTGCCACCGGATTACATTTTGATTGAAAAGATTGTAGACCAAACTAAAACATGTCACATCAAAAAAAATTACAGAACACATTTAAAGTGATGCACATAGGAGTATAGTGCTTCCATTGCAGTCTTGGTTGTAAAGTGGCTTTTGGGTTTACAGTGCAATTAATCTTGCGAGTAGTTGTTAGATGTTTTTGGGCAAATCCAGACTGATCGAACCTACGACCTCCTCCATACCAGGTGAGGTAGTTCAACATCTGCCTGGCCACCGCGCTCACCCCAATCTCAACGTCTCCCCTCTGCCGCCCTCCCCAGATGCCGCGCAACCAGCGCAGGAGGAGGAACCCGTCGCAGCACCAGCACAGGGACACGTACCCGGGTGAGTTCTCCCTCCCCAGGGTGTCCCCATGGTGCCCCCGTGCGTCTCCCGCAGGTGTCTGCTGTCTCTGCTGACCTACAGTGTGCCCCATGTGTCTCTGTTCTCCCGTCGTGTCTCCGCATCCTCCCTTCGTGTCTCCGTGTTGCACGCACGCACGATCAACTTCCCACACGCCGTGCGTAACTGACCGTGCTCACCGGAGGCGTTGTCCCCCACCCCCCCATGCCCTCTTCAGGGTGGACGTGCTGCAGCATCCCCCCCAATTTTCTGCGCGCCATCGCCATGACCTCGATGCACACGCAGCAGCAGAGCCCCAGCAACAACGGCGATGACTACGAGGTGAAGACCGTGCACGCGTGTGTGTTGGCACAGTAGGGGGCACGGGTGGTACATCGGCCAGTTATCTCAGTCGGTCGACCCATAGCACTTGAGTCTGTCCCGTGACCTCCTGCCAGCAGGCATTCAACGCTTCACGTGGCCTTAACGTGCACATAGCTTGGCACAAGCGTCGTGGTGACGTCACTGCCACTTAGTGGTGAAGGGCGGTTGTTGTTGATATTTGCGGGGAGCGGTAGTGTAGCGGTTAGCACGCTGAGCTACGAACCTGGCGACCCGGGTTCGATTTTTGCGCACGGCCAACACCAGTGACGACTATCTTAATCGGTCCAGGGCCTCCCCTAGGTGGACTCATCCTCAAATGAGTACCTGGTGCAATGTGTGAGCATCACCCCTAGGAAGACAAAGGCGGCCGGGCGTGGTGTTGGCCACCCACCCCCTCGTGTGCCTTGCCGGCCTTCATAGGTGCTCGCTAACAGCACTTGCCCCAACAGTCTGTTGCGGCTAGACGGGGAAACTTTGTCTTTGTTGTGTATATCTGGGTGTGTATGGTGGACAGTGTCCGGCAAAAACAACCCCCTACCTCCTCGGTGGTGTCAGATGGTGACGCTATGGTGGGTGCGAGCAATTCCATGGGAGGAATGGCCAATTCCATTTGGCTTACCCCCTCATGGTGCCACCACAGTGTCCAATGAGGGCTCTGGACAGGTGCAAGGGGCTGTTAACCCCTCCACCTTCAATCTAACTACCACCAAAACACGTGTTAAAAATCTAACTAAGCTTGTGCCAGAGGGCCCGGGACAAACCCATTTGGCAGAGCCAGGAGACTGAATCCTTACTCTCGGAGTTCCTCCAGAAACAGCAAAAAGCCATTGCGGGTGGCCACGTGGAATGTTTGAACGCTCACTGTGGAGGAGAGGCTGCCAATCCTCTGTCGGAAGCTGGACCATTACCGCCTGGATCTCTGCGGTATTCAGGAGGTCTGGTGGACTGGCTCTGACTCCTGCCACCATGAGGGGTGGACTGTCCTCTACTAGGGGCAGGAGACTACCAAACAACAAGAAATGAAGGGGGTGTGGGAGCATGGCGGTGAAGTGTGGGAAGCTTAAGCCCCAGGCTACTGTGGGCTCGCCTTCCCATCCAGAGGCGAGGAGTGGTGGTCGTGGTTACTTTTGCATCCACCGAAGATGAACATCAGTGGAGTGATGCAGGCAAGGCTGATAAGTCAGATGCCTTCTATGACGTGTCACAGGTGCTAGCTAAAGTGGCATGTCAGGGTTGCGCTCTGGCTCCCACATTGCGAGGCTAATCGATGCCCAGGTGCGGTCAAGGGATGGCTCCCTATTGATCAACCATATGTATGCTGATGATCTGGTGATTGCTGCTCACTCAGAGGAGGAGTTGGAGGCGTTGCTGCTGAACCTGGAGCTTGCCACTAACAGGTGGGGCCTTACCATCAGCCCCACCAAACTAAGCACCTGCCTGGGTATTTTGTGCAATCAGACACTCAACCCCCACAACTCCCAATTGGTGATGGGGCAGCTGTGGAGAGAGTGGAGAGTTTTCCATACCTGGGCAGTGTCCTCATGACCAGCTCCAGTTTGTCAGCAAAGGTCTCACTACGAATCAGTCAAGCGGCATGATCTTTTCATCGGCTGTGTAAGCGTTCCAGACGACCGCAGAAGCGCTTCTGAAAGCGCCGCGGGACAATGCGGTGACCACCGTATTTGTTCAACGGCCAGCCAAAAGCCGCTTCTGCCGCTATGAAGATGACTGGAGGTCGCGCGATGATGGTTTATGTTAGTTTGCTGCTGCCCTGGTGATGTGAGTGCGTCATCGCACGTGTGTGCTTGTGTATGATGCCATCACCGCTGGAGGCAACCGGAGGTAGGCTGATGATGCTCATGTCAATGCTGATGGTTCTGATGGTGCTGAAACTGGTGTGCAAGTGATGATGATGGCACTGATGTGCTAGTAATGATGATCATGATGATGATGGTGCTGGTTGTAATGGTGATGGCTCTGCTGGTGGTGCCGGTAATATTGGGTGGTGCTGCTGATAATAGCGCTCCTGGTTGTGATGATGATGATGATACTGATGGTGATGATGATGGTGCTGCTAACTCCGCTACCATGGTGGTTGATGCTGGCACTACCTACAGTGTTGCTGTTTATTGTTGTTGTTGCTATCTGTAGCTATTCTACCTGTTTACCCAGAAAGCCTCACCAAGTCTCAACGCTTGTTCTGCGAAGGATCCTGCTACAACTTAAGCTATAGAAACGTGAAGTCGATGTAGTAGAATAACCATCGCACTAACGGTAGGGTGACCATCGTAGTAACGGTAGGGTGACCATCGTACTAACGGTAGGGTGACCATTGTACTAACGGTAGCGTGACTCTACTCACTTGTAAACAGGTTCAAAATTAAATTGTTAGCGAGTGAAAATTTCCTGCTGTTTGGGGGATGAATAGAGAATGTATGAGAACGAGTGATGGTGACGATGTGAGTCCAGTACTCGTGAGCTCGTGGATGGTGACGATCGTGATAATGGTGATGGTGACGATGGTGATGACGATGATGAGAACGGTTACGATAGTAAGTCCTGTACACAAGAGTTCAGGGATAGTGATGACGATGGTGACGATGACGACGATGTTCAGGAGCTGCTGCGGCTGGATGAGCAGCTTGGCGTCCGAGCGCATCACCTCAGCGCCGCAGACATACACCGGCTGCCCACCCAGGTCTTCTCGGCCGACCTGCGCAAGCCAAACTCCCAGTACGTTTTACCGTCATCGTCCAACATTCACACCTTCGCAACTCCGATTAGCACGGTTGGGTAGGTACGCTGTGTGAAATAACTCTTTGGTTCTTTTGGTAAAGTCACGTAGAAAGAAACGAAAATAAATTAAGTAATAGAATACGACGTTTCGATTGCAACAAAAGCAATCGTCATCAGGTAAAAAACAAACCAGTAAAATTAGAAATACAATGCAATACAACACATAGAGTTGGCTAACACAACAGTCAACACCCTACCTGGTTGATTACATTCTTCCAAAGATTGTTAAATTTGAGAGACAAAACACAGACACGGAGACACACAGACATAGAGAGACACAGAGACACACACAGAGACACAACGCTTCTGTGTCGAGGCCTTAAATAGAGAGGGGAGGGGTGGGGCAGAGAGAGAGGTGGGGGTGCTGGAGCAGAGAAATGAGCATGTCAATGAGAGAGCTGTGTGGAAATCCATCTTGCGGCGGCCCGGGGGAGAGAAAGACCTGTGGAAATCCACTCCGACGGGGGGGGGGGGGGGGGAGAAAGAGCAAATGGACCTATGCAAGCCTGGTAGAAATAGGAAGTATATTTCTAGATTTGAAGCTTTCGTGACTGCAAGGAATCATCTTCTTAGGTTTTTTCGGTAAAGTCACGTAGAAAGTAAAATAAAATAAAAACAGAAATCACGACGTTTCGGAGGCAACACAAGTCTCCGTCATCAGGTGGGACCGTCACAGCCAGATTAGCTGTATCAAGTGATTAGCTGTATCACTTGATACAGCTAATCTGGCTGTGACGGTCCCACCTGATGACGGAGACTTGTGTTGCCTCCGAAACGTCGTGATTTCTGTTTTTATTTTATTTTACTTTCTACGTGACTTTACCGAAAAAAACCTAAGAAGAGGAAGTATATTCATCTTCTTGGTTCGTTCGGTAAAGTCACGTAGGTAAAAAATTAAAATGAATTAATTAAAAAAACAAATTTATTTTAATTTTTTACCTACGTGACTTTACCGAAAAAACCTAAGAACATGAATCCTTGCAGTCACGAAAGCTTCAAATCCAGAAGAAATAAAATAGGAAGTGTTAGGTCTTCCAGTTTTTCCCCTCCACGCGGTTTAGAGCATTCGGGCTGCTGCTATTATTTTCCACGTGATGGTGATGCTGATAATCCCACTTCATTGAGCTATCGTTTGTAATGATCAGGGTCGCTTCTGATAAAGAGCTACTACATGGCTTAGTGGGGCCCTTACACCTGGTTTTTAGTTTTAAATGATGAGACACCTAAAATTATCGCTTGAAATAAGGAGGAAGAAGAAAAAACCTGTTCCATAAAGTAAGCGGCTCATTGAAGTAATTCACTGAAGTTGTATCGACACCTTTTGTGGTATAGCTCAGTGGGCCTTACCTGGGAAAAATACAATTAATTTCACCACCATCCCCTCCCCCCCACCACTCTGCAGGTGCAGCATCTGCACGGAGGCATACGAGGAGGGGGAGGTGATGCGGACCTTGCCCTGCTTGCACGCCTTCCACGCTGCCTGCATCGACAGGTGGCTACAGGTGAGCGTGGTGGGTGGTGGTGATGGTGGTGGTGGTGGGTGCTGAGCCAATCAGATGGGATTGCCCGAGAGGGGGAGGTTAATGTATGCATATGAATTACAATGGATACCCATTACCGGTTCGGTTAATCATGGTAATCAGCGGACATTATGCATGCACTCCGTGCCTTGACACCCTTCCGTTTTGTGGATGCACGAAATCACAAGACCTGTTGTTGTCCGCTCACAGTTAATCACCATAGGCGTATGGTCGCGAGGGCCTACGTGTTAAAGCAAATATCCTCTTGCCTTATTATTTTCTTTCTTTCAAATCGGACCGTTGCTATAATTGAATGGCGCGCATCATTGTGAGCGTTGCAAGTAAATAATAATACTGATGGTGGTGATGACGACGTGTGTTACTGTGACCGGCAAAATGTGCGCATGTAATGGTTTTGAGGTTCGGTAGCATGCTCTCTTGCGCTCGCATTCCGCAAACCGCTTCCCTTTTATAATAGAAGTTTGTTTTGGTGTTAGATCGCGTAAATATAAATGTGTCATTAAAACCGCCACCACCCGACAGTCCATTTAGCAAGTTTTGTCACGTAAACAGAACATGCCAATACGTTAAGAGTACAGCACACCGTGCTGTGTATTGGAAAGCAAATCCACAGCATTTACAATCTGAGTGATGTTTTTGCCAGTAATTACAACTATTTTTTGGGTCTTTCGGTAAAGTCACGTAGATGGGTTCAATGAAAATAACAAAAATAATTGAAAAAAACTACGACGTTTCGATCACAATGCAAGCGTTCATCATCAGGCTGAATAAAGAGAGGAAAGCTGCTGAGGCAGGCTGTTTTAAAGGTTTCAAATGGGTGTAGTCCAAGGGTCAGAAACGAAGTGGGCGGGGCTATTTATGTTAATGTAAGAAATTAGCATGTTAATGTAAGATCGCAGAGCCGCAGCCACGTCGGCACACGAGGTGGCTGGGAAATTTAACCTGCTTATGTAGAATCAGAGAGCCGCAAATAGCAACTAACATCGAAAGGTGGCAGGATGGAAACATCACAGCCAGTTATGACTTAAACTGGTTAATAATGTCCTAGATTTGAAGCTTTCGTGACTGCAAGGATTCATATTCTTAGGTTTTTTCGGTAAAGTCATGTAGGCAAAAAATTTAAATTAATAAAAGTAAAATAAAACAAAATAAAAATAAAAAAATCACGACGTTTCGGAAGCAACACAAGCCTCCGTCTTCAGGTGGAACCAGCACAGCCACGACAGCTGTATCAAGTAAATGAGAGATCACAAGAAATACCACCCCGTATATATAATGGTTGAGGGGGGAAGGGCCAGGAACGGCACACTTTTTATTAATTAAACCTTACCATATTAATAAAAAGTGTGCCGTTCCTGGCCCTTCCCCCCTCAACCATTATATATACGGGGTGGTATTTCTTGTGATCTCTCATTTACTTGATAGAGCTGTCGTGGCTGTGACGATTCCACCTGAAGACGGAGGCTTGTGTTGCTTCCGAAACGTCGTGATTTTTTATTTTGTTTTATTTACTTTTATTAATTACAAATTTTTACCTACGTGACTTTACCGAAAAAACCTAAGAATAATAACGTCCTTCCACTGATTGCTCAGTTTGTACCCATCTTCTTGGTTCTTTCGGTAAAGTCACGTAGAATGGAAACAATAAAAATAATAAAATGAAACATAATAAAATTATTCTCATGACGTTTCGGCCACAACGCAAGCAGCCGTCATCAGGTGAAGACCAGGTCTGTCGGGGAGACAGCGTCTGAATGAAACAGCACCATGCTTGGAGCGTATATTTAAGCTGGGTTGGAAGGGGGGGGAAGGGCGCCTTCACTAAATAATTTCTATATCAAGAGGAATTTAGCATATTTATAGGCATATTTATGGGAAATGCAGGTGTGTGATTAGTACTACTTATGCCCGTGCATTATGCAGGACTAGCAGCATCAAAGGGAGGGGATAGGGGTAGCACTAATAAAGGGAAGGAGTGTTAATAGTATATAGCTGCCGCAACTAGAAACCACCACGTAATTTAGCATATTTATGGGAAATGCAGGTATGTGATTAGTACTACTTATGCCCGTGCATTATGCAGGACTAGCAGCATCAAAGGGAGGGGATAGGGGTAGCACTAATAAAGGGAATGTATGTAGCTACAGCAACCAAAACCAACCACGTAAACAACTAAAGTATAAACTACATAGTATCATCAGTATACTATATATACTGCTGTATATTCACTATGCAATTACGATACTATATTGTACATTGTATTAAGCATATACATTTTATACTATTTATTATTATACACTACTATTGACCATCGTGTGAAAGACACTAAGAGCGAGCAACGAAATATGGCGCCCTCCCCCCCCCCTTCCAACCCAGCTTAAATATACGCTCCAAGCATGGTGCTGTTTCATTCAGACGCTGTCTCCCCGACAGACCTGGTCTTCACCTGATGACGGCTGCTTGCGTTGTGGCCGAAACGTCGTGAGAATTATTTTATTATGTTTTATTTTATTATTTTAATTGTTTCCATTCTACGTGACTTTACCGAAAGAACCAAGAAGATGAATTCCTGCAGTCACGAAAGCTTTAAATCGAAATGTACCCATCTTGTCGGTTGAAATTGTGTCTGTCTATAAATATGGATGGCTTCATGAACGAATCTTTGTTGATAGCCAGTGGGTTTGCAAAGTACCTTCGTCTTGGAGAAATCAATTACGTGTTCCAGTTCACTGGCGAGGTGATGATGGCCGGAAATACATTGAGCTCTATGGTGTAGAGTTTTGATGAGGGAATTAATCAAATTCACCATGGAGGTGGAAAAGGCTGGCAAGTTACCATTCTTGGATGTTTTAATCTAAAAGAGACCAGATGGCTCAATGGGACACTCTACAGGATAGCCACCCATATGGATGCCTACCTAACTCTAGTTATGAAGTAATAAAAAACAATGTACATGTATATATACGTGTAAAATTGTCATTGTCTATGTTGCATAAAGTCTATTATGTACCGTACAAATATAATATTTGAACACTGAAATGAAGCGTTGCTACTTTGTTTTTATCACGTACACATGGTGATGGTGCCGATAGCCGAACTCTGTTACAGCCTTTGGAGTGGCTTTGCCGGTTTCTCTGGATTGGCCCTGGGAACCGCCAGATAATGTTGGAAGCAGCCAGATAATCGAATATCTAATGTATATTGTCCCTGGGCAGAGAGTGGGCTTAAAACTCCGTCATGAGTTCTCTACTCCTCCCACCTCGTCCAGCACTCTCCCCTTGTCTCGCACTGCTACATTCATTCTCTCTCTCTCTCTCCTCTCTCACAGCAAAGCGCCATATGCCCGGTGTGTCGCACAAACATCATGTTGGACTGACGGACACGAAGAGGAAGAGGAGGTGGAGGACTTTGGGGGGCTGAGAAGTTTTTTCAAGAGCCAAAGAGTCGTGTTTAACGTGCAGTCGGCACGCTTTTCACGACCAATATTATCCACGACAGAGGTTGGTTTCTTTTGGTGGGGGTGGGGGGGAGTTAGGAACGTCACCAGCTTGTCGGGTTGTAAACGACCGACCGGTTGGTGCTGAACGAGTAACGAATTGGCCACGCGCTGTGTTACGTGACAAACCCCCTCGCCGATTGGCCACGTGTTAAGGGGTGGTGGTGGCAGCGGTTACCGATGCGACATTGATATCGGCGCCATCTGTCACCGAAAATGAAACCATTATTTCGGAGCACAGTTTTGCTCCCACCCTCAAGTCTCCCCGCCACCCCCCCCCCTCCCAAATTCCCGGATATATTGTACGCCACGGTGCAACGATCTGCCGCGGCGTTCGTTTTCTGGCGACTTTACGTTTCGCATCGTTTATTTGTCTTTAACGTTCCCATTGCAGACCAACCCCCTCGCGTACCACTCCGGTACAAACGAGGAGCTCCACTCACTCAACGTTCATTCATTGGCTCAATGCGAGGCCGCTGACAAGTTGCATAACCGTTGCAATAATGCCATGCGTGCGCACGTGCTTGCGTGTGTGTGAGACGCGGGTGCGTGTGTGTGAGACGCGGGTGCTCGTGTGTGTGACGCGGGTTCTCGTGTGTGAGACGCGTGTGTGAGACGCATCTGTGTGTGTGTGACGCAGGTGCGCGCGTGTGTGACGCAGGTGCGCGCGTGTGTGACGCAGGTGCGCGCGTGTGTGACGCAGGTGCGCGCGCGTGACGCAGGTGCGCGCGTGTGAGACGCTGGTGCTCATGTGTGAGACGCGTCTGCGTGTGTGAGACGCTGGTGCGTGTATGTGTCTTTGTTGTCACGCGGGTGCTCGTGTGTTTGTGACCCGTTTGTGTGTGTGAGGCGCAGGTGCATACGTGTGACAGTTTGGTTCGTTTTTGTCATGAATAAAACAAAATTTTGTTTTTTTTATGCTTGCCTCAGAGAACACTCTTTTTCCAGTCTGTTCAACTCCTCTACTTACGAACGTTCGACGAACGAACTTTCAGAGATACAAACAAACCTGTCCTTATGTCTAGTTGCAGCTGTTCGGACCAAGAGTCGTAAGTTAAACTGCCGCGTAATAGATGGCAGTGGTGGAACCCACATCTGCAGAATGTGAAGAACCAGTGACATCTATATCTGCGTAATGTGAAGAACCAGTGGCATCTACATCTGCAGAATGTGAAGAAGCAGTGGCATCTACATCTGCAGAACGTGAAGAACCAGTGGCATCTACATCTGCAGAATGTGAAGAACCAGTGGCATCTACATCTGCAGAACATGAAGAACTGACGGCATCTACAGGAGATTATCCAAATTTTAAAGCCATTCCCCATGTTTTAGTGAACACGCCATACAACGCGTTCGGAATCGACGGGAGTAAAGTTGGACTTGCGAACAAATCGACTCATGAACAAACTTCTAGAACCCAACTCATTCGTAAGTAGTGGAGTCCCTATCGTCTTAGCCGACCACTTTCAGGTTACTTAAGTCGCTGGAGACTTTGAACGAAAACAAAAAAGACCCGGACTCATTCATCGGCGGCAATTTGTGGCCTTAGAAGTTGTACATGATAATAATGTAAGCCTAGGGCAATGGCTATTACTCATAGCATCACTGGGCCGTGTGCATCGCTGCTAATGCAGCAGCATCGCCAAATAACTTGTACGGTATAGTAATGCACATACCGTGGTCTGGCTGTTGCTTAGAAATGTGAAACTAATTTATTTAGAACTGCTTGTAGTTGTGTTTAGTTTGTCCCCCCGCACCTCCAATTAGCGCAGTTGGCTACGTACGGTGCGAAAGAAGTTAAACATACTAACTACTATACACTACATTATACACACTTCACGACTATACACTACACAATACACTGCAACACAATACACTGCTACACTACTACACACCACTACTATATATTATACGAATATACACCATACTATACATAACACTGCTACACTATGCACTGGTGCCACAGCAATGGAGCAACTCTGCCGGCGACGCCATCCCCTCGCACCCCTCCACACGAACGCACGAACACCCCCACTAAACACACGCACGCACCCACGTAGGGTCTCGATGGGGGGGGATGCCTGGCACCACGGGTTTTCATCCAAGGGGCCCCTAGCAGGGATGCCCCCCGGTTTCCCGTTGCCAGGAGACTAAAATCAACTTAAAAAGTCGTAGGGGCGCATAGAGCTTTACAGGCTGGTCGCGATGAAGCATCCACAACACGGGAGGTCGGGCCTCGAAGGCAAACACTCTACGGACGGTGCAAACAGTGGGGTGGGGGAAAAAGTCCCTGGGCGCCCTAGCAGAAGCGATTTAAGAGAGAGACCGGAAATTACCAGTGAATCGGAGATGAGGAACACAGATATGGGGACAATGGGAAGAGGGGGGGGGATGACGTGATGCCCCCCGTAACGGCAGGTAAAGCGCTCAGATTGGCCGCGCAGGATGACATCATGTCACCCGGAGATTAACGGGCTCTGAGGATTAGAGGGGAGTGAGAGAGAGAATTTATATCCAAGTTCTCCTACGACCGTCAAGAATCCCAGCCGCTCTCAGCGTCCGCGTGACACCTGCCGGGTGTAGCTGCGAACCGTCGGCCAGGCGGAGTCTTCGCTGTCCAGCGTCCTCCCCAACTCCCACCGTGTCCGTGCGGCGCCGTGAGTGTGTCTGCGAGGTGAGTGATCGTTGAGTTGGTCGATTCAGCCCAGTTCGCTCGTTAGACCTCGCCCTAGATAGTCGCACATCACGAAGGGTGGCAAGTAAGAGGCCTGGCGCTACCCGGAGGGTGTTCGCTGGGGGCCATAAACAGGGGTTCACTTCGCGCCGGGAATAAAACCTTCGCACAGGTTGATGGTTGACGCGCTGTGCGTGTGTGTGTGAAGAGTGGTGGAACCGGCGTACTGCGGTGTGGGTGAATAAATCGGTGTGTGTGGGTGATATAAATCGGTGTGTGTGTAATAACAGCTATCGTGGGTTCACGTGGGGGAGTGGCTTGCCGGTCCCTGCTTGTAGCCAATAAGGGTCAAGATAGGGAGTGTGGGGCCGGCGTGATCACGGCATGTCATCAGGAGTGATTGGCCCAGCCATTTGGGGCCCCAGCCAATGGGGATCCGGGTAAGAGGCGTGATCCCGGGATTGACAGGGAACCATCGAGAACGGTCGAGATTGCCCATGGAGGATTGGCTGGGAGGACCACGTGACGAAGGGATTAAGAGAGAGAGAGAGGAAGGATCGGGAGAGAGACTGGGAACTGAACGGGGCGAGAGCCACGCGCGAACGGGGCTCCGGGTGCCACGTGCGCGGTGGGAGCTGGTGGGAGTCCGCCGCCACTACGTTGTCTGCCAGCAACGGAGCGTGTGGGAGCAAGTGTACCGTGAAGTGGAAATAAAGAGGACCGATTCCGAATCCGTCTCCGGAGAATTATTACATTGGTGTCAGAAGTACTTCTGCGACTGTTTGGACGATCGTCATGATGTCCAAGCACCCCAGAAAAAAGAACCTGCCTGTGCCTCTATCGGAGGAGGAGGTCGAGACGGATGAAGATGAGCTGTTGGGAGCTACAGCCCCTATGCCGCCTGCTGAAAATGTACTTCTCGTCGTCTCTCAGCGTCGACCGACGGAAGATGCGACCGCTGCAGGAACAAAAGGCGAGTGGCGGCTGATGGCGGAGCAGATCGAGTCTTTACGCGCCATTCTGCTTAGTCTGGTGACCGCGGTGGCATCCTCACCAGCCGCGGGCCGCCAGATTGCCGATCAACTGGACGCCGCGGGAAGGAGTCCGGTGAAAGAACCTGCGTCCGCCATTCCTTCTGCTACGCGGGAGGACGCCGTCATTCTGGGTGGAGCAGCGGCGCTGGAGCCGTCGGCCGCCATTTTGGGCGCGCCTACCGCCACGCGGCCACCGGCCGCCATTTTGTCTGATACGGGTGGAGAGCGGGAACGCCAGTCGGAGACGCCCGCGGCGCGCGCTTGCCACCGCGGACATCGCCTTCCACAAATCAAAGAATTCATCGCCGGAGGTGATTGGAGTGCTTTCACATGGCGCTTTGAATCGGCTTTTAGATCCGTCAATTGGACGGAGGATGAAGCACTGGGAGCGCTACCTACACTGCTCGACGATGTTTCTCTGGGGGTCTTCCGTTCCATTCCGGCGGCCAAGAAGAAGACACTGCGGGACGCGTTCGTGGAGATGGCGGAATTCTATGACCCACCGACGTCAGCCACCAGAAAATTTATGTTACGTCGCCGAGCATCGGAGGAATCGCCGTTGGCCTATCGTGGGGCATTGATGGCGCTGGCCATGGCTGCCTACCCCGACGCGACGGCCGACCATTTGGATCCTCTCATCCTCTCCCGTATGCTGGAGTTGGCTCAGGAACTCAAGATTTCGCTGCCAGTGTGCGGCCACGAACCACTTACATCGCGATGGGTGGCGCGCTGCCTGGACGCAAAATTTAATATCAGGCGTTGGGACCAGATGGCGGCGTGGACGGGGAAACCGGAGATCGACGGGCCACCTTTGGGGTGGTCTCCACGACTAGTGGTCCACTGCTCCGACGACTCGGGCGATGACGACATGCTGGCTGCTGCTGTTTCGCACGAGAGTCCGGGACGGCGGCTGCGCGACCAGCGTGGCAACTACATGGGCCGTCCGCGTGCAAGGGCCGGGTCGTCCGACCGCCGGCCGACGTCGGCGGCTTGCTTCAAGTGCGGCAGACGGGGCCATTTCGCCCGTGACTGCCGCTGTCGGCCTCTACTGTCGCCTCCTTCGACGAGGGGACCTCCTTCTCCTCCACCTGCCGCGGAGCCGCAACAACCTCGGGCGAGTCGGCACACATCGGACACCCGGCAGGTCCTGTCACATCACCCATCCATTCGCACTCATTCTCACACTCCTCAGGAAAAATGTACTTCCCCCGCTACAGTTACGCGCTCTGCTACGCAGTGGAAAAAATTGGCTCGCAGGGTGGTAGCTGCGGCTTCGGGCTCGTCGACGGTACGCGGTACCATCGACGGCGTTGATGTGCGCATCTTGGTGGACACGGGTGCGTCGGCCACCATCATTTCTGATGTTATTTTCCATCTGTTGTCCATCCCTGCGTCGCAGATATGTAGGGTTAATGATGCGTGTGTCGCCGCGAATGGGGGAAGCATGGGTATCTGTGGCCAGGTGGATGTGAGCATCGCTATCGGAAATATTACCGCCGCAGGACCTGTGTTAATCTCTCGCTCGCTAGCTGTTCCATGCTTACTCGGTACTGATTTCCTGCGTCGGATGCCGCTGAAAATACGAGTCGACCAGGACTGTTTAGAAATGCCGGGGGGTCGTCGTATGGCGTTCCTGCCTTCCTTGTTGGCCAGCGCGCCTACAGGTAACGCAGTCACTGCCGTTGTTGCTGCTACGGTAGAAGTACCGCCGGGAGCACAAATGTTGATACCGTTGCGTTACCGTAAACCCCTTCGAATGGGGAAGGGTGCAGAAGGCGTGCTGCTATCCCCATCTAATTCGGCATCTAAATCATTTTCTTTAGCGGCGGCGCAAACGATCGTGCGACCGGGTCAAGCACCTTTTATACAGGTGTTAAATGGGGGACCTGACCGCGTTATTGTTCCAGAGGGGTCGGTGTTGGCTCACGCCACTACCGACTTCGCCTCTTGCGACGCAGCGCCGCGCGCACGAATGCCCGCTGGTAGGCCCCCACACGATCGCTCTCAAGAACGTTGGATCGCAGATTTGTGCGGTGAAAATTCTTCCTTGTCGAACGGACAAAGGAACGCCCTGCGTTCATTATTGATACAGTACACTGATGTTTTCAGTAAAAATGATTTGGACCTCGGCCGCACGTCGCTTTTGTCGCACCATATTGACACCGGTGCGACGCCTCCCATCTCTATGCACCCTCATCGCATGAGCCCGGCGGAAAGGGATCACGTGCGCGGAGCGGTAAATGAATTGTTGGCGGCGGACATCATTTCGCCGTCCAACAGCCCTTGGGCCGCGCCCGTCGTTCTGGTAAAGAAGAAAGATGGCGGTACAAGATTTTGTGTTGATTTCCGCCGGTTAAACAAAATTTCGGTGGCGGATGCATACCCCTTACCGAGGATGGATGATTCGTTGGACGCTTTATCGGGTGCTAAGTTTTTTTCTACCCTTGACTTGTCCTCGGGGTTCTGGCAGCTTCCCCTCGACGATGAGTCGAAGGCAAAAACGGCATTCCGCACGCCGCAAGGTCTCTTTGAATTTAATCGGTTGCCTATGGGCTTGAATGCGGCACCGGCGACGTTTCAGCGGCTCATGGAATTGGTGCTGACTGGACTGCAGTTAATTGTTTTCAGCCGCACGTTCGAAGAACACCTCCAACGTCTAGAGGCGGTTTTTCAAAGAATGCGTACGGCTGACCTTAAATTTAAACCTAAAAAATGCCACCTTCTGCAACACTCTGTCCGCTACTTGGGTCATATCGTCAGTTCGGACGGCGTATCCACTGACCCTCTGAAAACGAAATGTGTACGAGAGTGGCTCACACCCACTTCGGTGGGAGATGTTCGGCGGTTTATTGGGTTCGCTTCCTATTATCGCCGCTTCGTTCAAAATTTTGCGACGTTGGCAAAGCCATTACATGTTCTGACTGGCAAAAATCAAAGGTTTCGATGGGGAGTGGAAGAGGAAAAATCTTTTATGGCACTTCGGAACCACCTCGCCACGGCGCCAACACTGGATTACCCAGATTTCTCACAGCCGTTCATCCTCGATACGGACGCTAGTGATATCGGCATTGGGGCCGTTTTGTCGCAACGTAAGGACGGGGTAGAGCGAGTAGTGGCGTACGGCAGCCGGGTTTTGTCCCCTGCGGAAACACGCTATTGTGTGACAAGACGGGAACTTTTGGCAATTGTTCACTTTGTCCGTTTGTACCGGCCATACCTGTATGGACGGAAATTCCTAGTTCGCTCAGATCATGCGGCTTTACAATACTCCTTGAAATTAGATCAACCGTCAGGCCAATTGGCCAGGTGGCTGGAATCGTTACAAGAATTTTCCTTTGATATTACATACAGAAAGGGGGCCCGTCATGCGAACGCTGACGCGCTCTCAAGGCTGCCGCCCCTTCCTCCGTGCACTTGCCTGACGGGCACGCACCGCTGTGCGGCACCGGCCGCTTCGCCTTGTCCGGTTATGGGGGCGATAGCGGATGAGGATGCAGGGGCGGAAGCGAAGGAGGACGACCAGCAAGGGTCGGTGGACACGGATGATATCTTACGGTTACCGCACGCGGTTTGGTTACGTGAGCAGGAGGCTGATGCCTCGCTGTCTCCACTACGGAAATTGATAGGGAAACAAAAATCTCCATTGGCGGGTTGGAAATGGCAGATGTTCCGAGGCAAGTCGGGATTGTTAATGTGTACTGACGGGTTGTCTGATCGACCACGCTTGGTGGTGCCTACTTCACTTCGCTACGACCTGCTTCGTGCTTTGCACGCTGATAAATTGATGTACCTCGGCGTCCAAAAGACTTTGGCCGCACTGCAGAAGGATTTCTTTTGGGCCGGTATGACAACAGACGTCAATGACTTTATTCGCTCATGCCAGGACTGTGCAAAGAGGAAGCCGCCTCGGAACCCCTATGTACCACCGTTACGTTCCATTGAGGTGTCCCGCATTAACGAATTGGTCGCTCTCGATATTCTGGGCCCGTTTCCCCCGTCGGCGAGGGGCAATAAATACCTTCTCGTCGGGGTGGAATATTTTTCTCGATGGCCGATGGCCTGGCCCCTACCCGACCAGACGGCAGCATCCATTACCGACGCTTTCTTGAACGGGTATGTCATGGACAAGGGGGCACCTGAAAGGCTGCTCACAGATCAGGGGCGGAATTTCTCTTCCAAATTGCTTAAGGAAGTTTGTGACGCGTTGGGTACGAAGAAAATTCGCACTTCTCCTTACCACCCACAAACAGATGGTATGGTGGAACGATTCAACCGCACCCTCTCGGCTATGCTTTGTCACACGGTCAGTGAAAAGCAAACCGATTGGGACCTGCACATACCAGGCGTCTTAGCGGCTTACCGCATGGTTCCACACACATCCACGGGATACTCACCATTCTTTTTGATGTATGGCCGTGAAAATGTTCCACCCATCGACGTGCAATTGGGTGAGCCTAGCAAACGACCGTCCCGTTCCTTGCCTGACCACGTGCGTGACTCGCTTGAACGAGTGACGGAGGCACGAGAGGCTGCCCGGTGTGCGACAGCCCGTGCTCAGGCAAGGAACGAACGTTATGCGCGTCGATCGCATACTCACATGTCTTGGTCAGTGGGGGACCGGGCGTGGCTCCACTGCCCCCAGGTACCGGCGGGCACATCCCCCAAACTGCACAGGCCGTGGCGGGGGCCTGTAACACTAATAGATGTTCGGAACTTGCAGAGTATCCGTGTTCAGTATGAAAATCGGCGGTGGTATGTCCACTCCTCACGGCTTAAACCCTATGTTGACGCGCGTGTCGGCCCTTCATCCCCATTAGTTGACCTGCCGGGTTCCGTCGAGCCGACCACGCCGCTTGCCACACCCATTGATCCCAAGGGGGACTGTGTTGTGCCTCCTACAGATGAACAGGTTCTGAGGGCTGAGGTGGCCCCAGCCGCCCCCCCTCCAAGGAGACCTGACCTGGGCGTGACCAAGCATCCACAACATACTTCTTCTTCAAGCCTACCATCTCCTGTCCATCCGGAAGCAAGGGGATCAGGCGCTGGGAGCGGAGGGGGTCCCGCGTCACGTACGCGGTCGAAATCTCTCCCGTTTCGTTAACGTTTGATCGTTCGTTTATTTCCCTGTTGTTACTGCGCTGCAGGGGCGCCCTAATGTATGTCGTGATTTTGTTGTATGGGTGACTTTTTAAATGTTGTAGGCGCAGGGACGCCGGTTCACCCTCATATCGTTAAACGCACCTTGGTGCCCTAATAATATGTTTCGGAATTGGTTTATCACCCTTTCCCAGCCGAGACGGCTATTTTTTTTCACCGGGGGGGGGGGGGGGGTGATGTAATAACAGCTATCGTGGGTTCACGTGGGGGAGTGGCTTGCCGGTCCCTGCTTGTAGCCAATAAGGGTCAAGATAGGGAGTGTGGGGCCGGCGTGATCACGGCATGTCATCAGGAGTGATTGGCCCAGCCATTTGGGGCCCCAGCCAATGGGGATCCGGGTAAGAGGCGTGGTCCCGGGATTGACAGGGAACCATCGAGAACGGTCGAGATTGCCCATGGAGGATTGGCTGGGAGGACCACGTGACGAAGGGATTAAGAGAGAGAGAGAGGAAGGATCGGGAGAGAGACTGGGAACTGAACGGGGCGAGAGCCACGCGCGAACGGGGCTCCGGGTGCCACGTGCGCGGTGGGAGCTGGTGGGAGTCCGCCGCCACTACGTTGTCTGCCAGCAACGGAGCGTGTGGGAGCAAGTGTACCGTGAAGTGGAAATAAAGAGGACCGATTCCGAATCCGTCTCCGGAGAATTATTACATTGGTGTCAGAAGTACTTCTGCGACTGTTTGGACAATCGTCAAGATGTCCAAGCACCCCAGAAAAAAGAACCTGCCTGTGCCTCTATCGGAGGAGGAGGTCGAGACGGATGAAGATGAGCTGTTGGGAGCTACAGCCCCTATGCCGCCTGCTGAAAATGTACTTCTCGACGTCTCTCAGCGTCGACCGACGGAAGATGCGACCGCTGCAGGAACAAAAGGCGAGTGGCGGCTGATGGCGGAGCAGATCGAGTCATTACGCGCCATTCTGCTTAGTCTGGTGACCGCGGTGGCATCCTCACCAGCCGCGGGCCGCCAGATTGCCGATCAACTGGACGCCGCGGGAAGGAGTCCGGTGAAAGAACCTGCGTCCGCCATTCCTTCTGCTACGCGGGAGGACGCCGTCATTCTGGGTGGAGCAGCGGCGCCGGAGCCGTCGGCCGCCATTTTGGGCGCGCCTACCGCCACGCGGCCACCGGCCGCCATTTTGTCTGATACGGGTGGAGAGCGGGAACGCCAGTCGGAGACGCCCGCGGCGCGCGCTTGCCACCGCGGACATCGCCTTCCACAAATCAAAGAATTCATCGCCGGAGGTGATTGGAGTGCTTTCACATGGCGCTTTGAATCGGCTTTTAGATCCGTCAATTGGACGGAGGATGAAGCACTGGGAGCGCTACCTACACTGCTCGACGATGTTTCTCTGGGGGTCTTCCGTTCCATTCCGGCGGCCAAGAAGAAGACACTGCGGGACGCGTTCGTGGAGATGGCGGAATTCTATGACCCACCGACGTCAGCCACCAGAAAATTTATGTTACGTCGCCGAGCATCGGAGGAATCGCCGTTGGCCTATCGTGGGGCATTGATGGCGCTGGCCATGGCTGCCTACCCCGACGCGACGGCCGACCATTTGGATCCTCTCATCCTCTCCCGTATGCTGGAGTTGGCTCAGGAACTCAAGATTTCGCTGCCAGTGTGCGGCCACGAACCACTTACATCGCGATGGGTGGCGCGCTGCCTGGACGCAAAATTTAATATCAGGCGTTGGGACCAGATGGCGGCGTGGACGGGGAAACCGGAGATCGACGGGCCACCTTTGGGGTGGTCTCCACGACTAGTGGTCCACTGCTCCGACGACTCGGGCGACGACGACATGCTGGCTGCTGCTGTTTCGCACGAGAGTCCGGGACGGCGGCTGCGCGACCAGCGTGGCAACTACATGGGCCGTCCGCGTGCAAGGGCCGGGTCGTCCGACCGCCGGCCGACGTCGGCGGCTTGCTTCAAGTGCGGCAGACGGGGCCATTTCGCCCGTGACTGCCGCTGTCGGCCTCTACTGTCGCCTCCTTCGACGAGGGGACCTCCTTCTCCTCCACCTGCCGCGGAGCCGCAACAACCTCGGGCGAGTCGGCACACATCGGACACCCGGCAGGTCCTGTCACATCACCCATCCATTCGCACTCATTCTCACACTCCTCAGGAAAAATGTACTTCCCCCGCTACAGTTACGCGCTCTGCTACGCAGTGGAAAAAATTGGCTCGCAGGGTGGTAGCTGCGGCTTCGGGCTCGTCGACGGTACGCGGTACCATCGACGGCGTTGATGTGCGCATCTTGGTGGACACGGGTGCGTCGGCCACCATCATTTCTGATGTTATTTTCCATCTGTTGTCCATCCCTGCGTCGCAGATATGTAGGGTTAATGATGCGTGTGTCGCCGCGAATGGGGGAAGCATGGGTATCTGTGGCCAGGTGGATGTGAGCATCGCTATCGGAAATATTACCGCCGCAGGACCTGTGTTAATCTCTCGCTCGCTAGCTGTTCCATGCTTACTCGGTACTGATTTCCTGCGTCGGATGCCGCTGAAAATACGAGTCGACCAGGACTGTTTAGAAATGCCGGGGGGTCGTCGTATGGCGTTCCTGCCTTCCTTGTTGGCCAGCGCGCCTACAGGTAACGCAGTCACTGCCGTTGTTGCTGCTACGGTAGAAGTACCGCCGGGAGCACAAATGTTGATACCGTTGCGTTACCGTAAACCCCTTCGAATGGGGAAGGGTGCAGAAGGCGTGCTGCTATCCCCATCTAATTCGGCATCTAAATCATTTTCTTTAGCGGCGGCGCAAACGATCGTGCGACCGGGTCAAGCACCTTTTATACAGGTGTAATAAACGACTGGACCACGATGTCTGGCTCAGTGTCCTTTATTATTCGGTTCGTGCTGTACACCCACACGGCTGTCTTTACTCTGTAGCTTCTCCACGGTGCTGACTCCAATGTCGGCCTGATCCACAACAGCAGCTCCGCTGCTGTTTCTCTCACACAGCCCCCCTTGGCTGTACTCGCTGCTGCTCTTCTCCCTCCGCAGCTCTCACAGCTTCTTGCTCTCTCTCTCTCTCCGCAGCTCCTCCTGGCAGCCACACCGCTGCCTCTAACAAGCAGCCCCCTCTCTCTCTCTCTCCGCAGCTCCTCCTGGCAGCCACACCGCTGCCTCTAACACGCAGCCCTCCTGGCTGTCTCCTCCCCAGCTGCACACCACTCCGCAGCTTCCTCTTATCTTCGGGGTTGGCTCCCGATGGCCGTCGGCGCCCCCCCCTCTCCACACTTGCCCGCGTGGCCTCACTCTTTTCCGCTCACACCCCGACTGCCTTCCCCTTCCGGTTTACCCGCTTAAGGCCCCGAACCTTCCCCCCACGTCACATGACTCCACCCCCCGTGACGTCACCTCCGGAAGGTCGCTTACGCCCGCATTACACCACCCTCCCCCGTAGAAAAATCCCAGCCGACCTCGGCTGACCAATAGCAAATCGTAATGCGGCGAACCGAGCTTCCCCCCCTAAAGGACACTAAGCATATAATGTAACAGCAAGAACAACAACAACACAATTAACATCAACGAACGTACAAAAGCATGCAATAAATACAACTGTAAGAAAAAAATAACAAGACAGCAACAATCAACGAAACGTAAGCGATTTGGAACGTGTGCGGGTCGCCGGCCCGTCCCGGACGGTCGGCGGCCCACTCGCAGAACGGGAACGCGATGAAAGTCGAGGAATGACGGGGTAATCCCCCTGTCGCAGCTGGAAGTCCACCGACGTCCCGTGTCCCTAAAGAGTTAGTCTTGGGCTTGTCCTGTGACCGTGCCCGCAGCTGGGTCGGAAGAGCTGCAGGGCTCGAAGGTCCCGCAGACCTGGCAGGCGTCCTCCGAGCAGGGCCCCTCGTCCCCCGCAATGTCACGGCCGGCCTGTCTGGAACAGGTACGACAGGCGCTCTAGCGAGATCAATGGACGCAGGCAGGGGAGAGTCAGCAGCAACAGACCCCGGCAAGGCAACATTGGGGGATGACGCATCATGTAAGGGAGCAACATATGGTTTCAAGCGCGACGTATGCACAACCCAGCGACGAGACCCAATCTGGACGCGTGCTGACTGTGGGTTGGGAACCGCAATGAGGCGTACGGGACCATGCCAGGGTTTGTGCAATTTCGGCGAGGTCCCCGGACGTACCTGTGGACAATGAAGCCAGGCTAGGTCCCCAACCTTCCAAGGGCACTCCCCCTCAGACCGTCGCGCATATCGCTCGTTCCGGGCCTGGGCTTTGGCCGTAGCCACGCGGGCATTCTCCCGCGCCTCCGTGACTCGGCGAACCGTGTCCTGAATGTATTCAGGAAGTGGTTTACGAGGCCCCTTCACCCCAGTTCCCAATTGCACATCCACCGGCGGCACGTTTTCCCGACCATACATAAGGTAAAACGGCGAATATCCTGTAGCCGCATGAGGCGTCATCCTGTACGCCGAAAGCACCCCGGGGATGTGCAGATCCCAATCTGATTGTTGTTCACTCACGGTATGGCAAAGCATGGCAGACAATGTCCTGTTCAGCCGTTCAACCATACCATCCGTCTGCGGATGGTATGGGGATGTCCGTACTTTCTTAGTCCCAAGGCCCGCGCACACTTCCGCCAATAATTTAGAAGAGAAATTCCTGCCCTGGTCCGTGAGGAGTCTCTCAGGCGCCCCCTTATCCATAATATACCCAAACAAAAAGGCGTCGGTAATGGCCGCGGCCGACTGATCGGGCAACGGCCAGGCCATCGGCCAACGGGAGAGGTACTCAACCCCTACCAGCAAATATTTATTACCCCTCGCCGATGGTGGAAAAGGTCCCAATATGTCCAGCGCCACCAATTCATTGACTCGAGACACCTGAATCGACTGGAGAGGCGGCACGTAAGGATGTTTCGGCGGCTTACGTTGTGCACACGCAGGGCACGCGCGCACGTGCCCTACGACATCTGTCGCCATGCCGTGCCAAAAATAATGACGTTGCAACGTCAACAAGGTCTTCTGCACCCCTAAATGTAAGAGAGTGTCACAATGGAGGGTTCTAATCAACTCGAACCGCAAGGACGTTGGTACCACCAGGCGCCAACGTTCCTGGAACCCCTCCCGCCACATAAGCAGACCATCTCGGAGAGCGGTTTGCGGCCCCACAGCCGTACTCGGACTCCCATTGTCCTTAGCAGACCGCTTCCGCAAGGACACCAATGACTCATCCATCATCTGTTCCCGGATCCAGACAGACCGCGGCAGATTCAAAACCCCGTCAGCCGGTCCCGGTTCCATCGGAGTGTCCGACTTCTCGACGGCCAACGTGAGCGGCTGAGGGGGGTTTGGAATCGGCGAACACCTATGCGTCCCCGACTCACATTTACAAGGGGCGCGCCGCGGTAATCTGGAAAGTGCGTCAGCGTTCGCATGGCGCACTCCCTTCCGATGTTGAATTTGGAAGGAAAATTCCTGTAGCGTGTCCAACCAACGTGCCAACTGTCCGGATGGCTGGTCAATTTTAAGGGCATATTGCAAGGCCGCATGATCCGTACGCACAATAAAAGAACGACCATAAAGGTATGGTCGAAATTGCCGTAGGAAAAAAACAACCGCCAATAGTTCTCTGCGAGTGACACAGTAGCGGGTTTCCGCAGGAGACAAGACTCGGCTACCATACGCCACGACACGCTCTACACCCCCTTTAGACTGTGATAACACCGCCCCAATACCTGTGTCACTCGCGTCCGTATCAAGAATGAATGGGTGATCGAAATCGGGATAATCCAATGTTGGGGCCGTGGCCAGTAGATCACGCAGACTCCAAAAGGCCGCCTCCTCCGGCTGTCCCCAAACAAACTTCCGTCCTTTACCCGTAAGGAGATGCAAAGGCCTCGCAATCGTCGCAAAACCCGGCACGAATCTTCGGTAATACGAGGCAAATCCCAAAAACCGCCGAACATCCCCCACGGTGGCCGGAGTCGGCCAATCCCGGACGCACGCCGTCTTTTCCGGATCCGTGGACACTCCCTCAGCGCTCACAATGTGCCCCAAATAGCGGACGGACCGTTGCAGTAGGTGACATTTCTTTGGTTTGAATTTCAATTTGGCAGAACGCATCCTCGTGAACACTGTCTCCAGCCGCGTCAAATGTTCATCAAATGTGCGGCTGAAGACAATGATATCGTCCAAATATATAAGACATGTCTCCCACTGCAACCCCGTCAAAACGAGCTCCATCAATCTTTGAAATGTAGCAGGGGCCGCATTCAATCCCATCGGGAGACAGTTGAATTGAAATAACCCCTGCGGCGTACGGAATGCGGTTTTCTCCCGTGAGGACTCGTCAAGGGGAAGCTGCCAAAATCCCGAAGAGAGGTCCAGTGTGGAAAAGAACTTAGCCCCCGACAATGCGTCGAGGGAGTCATCCATACGCGGCAGGGGGTACGCATCTGCCACCGATATCTTATTCAATTTGCGGAAATCAACACAAAATCGCAATTTGCCATCCTTCTTCTTAACCAAGACGACTGGAGCGCCCCATGGGCTGTTAGATGGCGATATAATGTCCGCAGCCAACATGTCTTCCACTGCCCCCCGTACGTGTTCTCGCTCCGCAGGACTCATCCGATGCGAATTTAATCGAATAGGGGCAGCATCGCCCGTCTCAATGTGATGGTAAAGCAAGGAAGTGCGGCCCAAATCCAAATCATCGGAGCTGAACACATCGGAATATGTCAACAACAATTTACGCAGCGCACCACGTTGCTCCATGGACAGGGAAGAATTTTCGTCACATAAATGAGCAACCCAACGATCATCCGAACTCCTTGGCTCGGAAACCCCAGCAACAACTCCCCGGCTATGTGGACAATCATGGGTCGCAAACGCCGTAGTGGCATGTGCCACAACCGTACCGGCCGGGACACGGACGTTTTCTCCCCCCGCATTAAGCACCTGTAAAAACGGTAATTGATCCGGCCGGACGATGGTCTGTGCCCCCACTAACGCCAACCCGGTTGTTATCGTGGCGGACGGTGACAACAAGACCCCTACTGCTCCTAGCCGATCAGGCAGGGGCTTCCGATACCGCAAGGGTATAAGCATCTGTGTACCAGGTGGGATGTCCACAGATGCGACGGACAGCGCCTGCACTTGTACGGCCGAAGCAGGTCGCCCCCAGGGCGACGGCAGAAACGAGATTTGACGGCCCCCCGGCAGTTCAATACAATTCTCATTGATTTTGATCAAAATGGGCATCTTAGCCAAAAAATCGGTGCCTAACAAACAAGGAACCGCCAAAGATCTCGATATCAACACAACACCCGAGGCCGACACATCCCCAATAGATATCTTAGCATCCACCTGACCCACGATACCCATGCTACCCCCGTTCGCAGCGACGCACGACCCATAAACCGGACGCACAGCCCCCGACGGAATGCCCAACAGATGGAAAATGACATCCGATATAATAGTCGCAGACGCCCCCGAGTCAACCAAAATGCGCACGTCCACACCTTGTATGGACCCCGGTACAGTGGACGAACCCGTAGCGGCCGCGACAACTCTCCGTGCCAATTTGCGCCACTGCGTAACTGAATGAAAAGGCCCCGTCGATGGCCTTTCTTTAACAACAACAATAGGATCGCGCAACACAGGTGGTGGGTGAGGTGGAAAGCCTTGCCGAGTGTCTGGTGCGTGCCGACATGCCTGTTTCGGAGGATCTTTAGCCGACTTGACCGGTGCCGAGGCCTCCTGCTGCGGCGGAGCCGGGAAGCGGGCCCAGCAGTCTCTGGCGTAGTGGCCCTTACGCCCGCAGCGGAAACATTCGGCCTCGTTGCGCCGAAGCGCAGGCCTCGCCTCCTGACGGCCCCGTTCTGGTAGCACCGCGCGCGGTCTCGGCCCACCGCGTCCCGTCCATGGAGCGGAGGCGGCCGTCAGTTGTTGAGGGCCCCGGTCATCCGGAACATAGACGGCCTGCGCAGGGTTCCACCCCAGCGCCTCCCCTTCTTTGACGGGCCCCCCTGTCCACGCCGTCACTTGTTTCCAGCGACGGAGGTTGAATTGCGCATTGAGACACTTAGCAGCCATCCGGGAAGTTAGCTTCTCATGCCCACACACAGGCATGGGGATCCCTAGATCCCGAGACAGCTCCAACATTTTCCCTAATATGAGAGGTTCAAGCAGGTCCTGTGGCGTCTCAGGATAAGCTGCCATGGCCAGCTCCAGCACCGCACCCCTGAACGCCACGGGCGACTCCTCTGGTGCTCGTTGTCGTTGAGCGAATCGCCGATGCGCATCATCTGGTGGCTCATAAGCATCGGCCATTTCTTGAAAAACACCACGTAAAGTTGCCTTCTTATCGGTCGCTATGGAACGGAAGAATCGGACAGATTCGTCGTCCAGGAGAGTCGGCAACACCTCCAAAGCCTCCGCATCGGTCCATCTTGCTGTGCGTACCGCCGCCAAGAAGCGGCAGGCGAACGCGCTCCAGTCCCCACCGACGGAAAATTCTTTAACCGTTGTAAGGTGGCGACTCCGACTCCTCTTCCCGCCGTCTTCCAATGGTGGTGGTTGTGATGGCAAATTCAAAATGGCGTCGGCCCGCGGCGTGGCCAAGATGGCGGTTTGGCGCCACGGAGCGCGCAAAATGGCGGCCTCTTGCCGCGTGGGCAATGGCGGCGGCAGGACAGGCAACGTGGCGGCCCGCGGAGCACCACTTGCATCATCCATCGTCCCTGGCGCGACGAGATGGCATAGATGCGCCAGGACGTCCTTAAGTGCCTCCAGTTGTACCGCCATCGCTTGCCATCGTTGATCCGCGTCTGATGATGTCGACGGACCCGCCACCGCGCCAACATCCTCCACTCCCGTTCCCGTGGTCGCCTCAGCCGGGCTCTCCTCCACCACCCCAACAGGATCCGTGGTTGGGGGGAGTTCGTCGTCGTCGGACGAAGAAGCCGATGCAGGCGCCGGATTAACTTTCTTCCTCACTTGTTTCGACATGCCGTTGCACTTCCGACACCAGTGTAATAAACGACTGGACCACGATGTCTGGCTCAGTGTCCTTTATTATTCGGTTCGTGCTGTACACCCACACGGCTGTCTTTACTCTGTAGCTTCTCCACGGTGCTGACTCCAATGTCGGCCTGATCCACAACAGCAGCTCCGCTGCTGTTTCTCTCACACAGCCCCCCTTGGCTGTACTCGCTGCTGCTCTTCTCCCTCCGCAGCTCTCACAGCTTCTTGCTCTCTCTCTCTCTCTCCGCAGCTCCTCCTGGCAGCCACACCGCTGCCTCTAACAAGCAGCCCCCTCTCTCTCTCTCTCCGCAGCTCCTCCTGGCAGCCACACCGCTGCCTCTAACACGCAGCCCTCCTGGCTGTCTCCTCCCCAGCTGCACACCACTCCGCAGCTTCCTCTTATCTTCGGGGTTGGCTCCCGATGGCCGTCGGCGCCCCCCCCTCTCCACACTTGCCCGCGTGGCCTCACTCTTTTCCGCTCACACCCCGACTGCCTTCCCCTTCCGGTTTACCCGCTTAAGGCCCCGAACCTTCCCCCCACGTCACATGACTCCACCCCCCGTGACGTCACCTCCGGAAGGTCGCTTACGCCCGCATTACACAGGTGTTAAATGGGGGACCTGACCGCGTTATTGTTCCAGAGGGGTCGGTGTTGGCTCACGCCACTACCGACTTCGCCTCTTGCGACGCAGCGCCGCGCGCACGAATGCCCGCTGGTAGGCCCCCACACGATCGCTCTCAAGAACGTTGGATCGCAGATTTGTGCGGTGAAAATTCTTCCTTGTCGAACGGACAAAGGAACGCCCTGCGTTCATTATTGATACAGTACACTGATGTTTTCAGTAAAAATGATTTGGACCTCGGCCGCACGTCGCTTTTGTCGCACCATATTGACACCGGTGCGACGCCTCCCATCTCTATGCACCCTCATCGCATGAGCCCGGCGGAAAGGGATCACGTGCGCGGAGCGGTAAATGAATTGTTGGCGGCGGACATCATTTCGCCGTCCAACAGCCCTTGGGCCGCGCCCGTCGTTCTGGTAAAGAAGAAAGATGGCGGTACAAGATTTTGTGTTGATTTCCGCCGGTTAAACAAAATTTCGGTGGCGGATGCATACCCCTTACCGAGGATGGATGATTCGTTGGACGCTTTATCGGGTGCTAAGTTTTTTTCTACCCTTGACTTGTCCTCGGGGTTCTGGCAGCTTCCCCTCGACGATGAGTCGAAGGCAAAAACGGCATTCCGCACGCCGCAAGGTCTCTTTGAATTTAATCGGTTGCCTATGGGCTTGAATGCGGCACCGGCGACGTTTCAGCGGCTCATGGAATTGGTGCTGACTGGACTGCAGTTAATTGTTTTCAGCCGCACGTTCGAAGAACACCTCCAACGTCTAGAGGCGGTTTTTCAAAGAATGCGTACGGCTGACCTTAAATTTAAACCTAAAAAATGCCACCTTCTGCAACACTCTGTCCGCTACTTGGGTCATATCGTCAGTTCGGACGGCGTATCCACTGACCCTCTGAAAACGAAATGTGTACGAGAGTGGCTCACACCCACTTCGGTGGGAGATGTTCGGCGGTTTATTGGGTTCGCTTCCTATTATCGCCGCTTCGTTCAAAATTTTGCGACGTTGGCAAAGCCATTACATGTTCTGACTGGCAAAAATCAAAGGTTTCGATGGGGAGTGGAAGAGGAAAAATCTTTTATGGCACTTCGGAACCACCTCGCCACGGCGCCAACACTGGATTACCCAGATTTCTCACAGCCGTTCATCCTCGATACGGACGCTAGTGATATCGGCATTGGGGCCGTTTTGTCGCAACGTAAGGACGGGGTAGAGCGAGTAGTGGCGTACGGCAGCCGGGTTTTGTCCCCTGCGGAAACACGCTATTGTGTGACAAGACGGGAACTTTTGGCAATTGTTCACTTTGTCCGTTTGTACCGGCCGTACCTGTATGGACGGAAATTCCTAGTTCGCTCAGATCATGCGGCTTTACAATACTCCTTGAAATTATATCAACCGTCAGGCCAATTGGCCAGGTGGCTGGAATCGTTACAAGAATTTTCCTTTGATATTACATACAGAAAGGGGGCCCGTCATGCGAACGCTGACGCGCTCTCAAGGCTGCCGCCCCTTCCTCCGTGCACTTGCCTGACGGGCACGCACCGCTGTGCGGCACCGGCCGCTTCGCCTTGTCCGGTTATGGGGGCGATAGCGGATGAGGATGCAGGGGCGGAAGCGAAGGAGGACGACCAGCAAGGGTCGGTGGACACGGATGATATCTTACGGTTACCGCACGCGGTTTGGTTACGTGAGCAGGAGGCTGATGCCTCGCTGTCTCCACTACGGAAATTGATAGGGAAACAAAAATCTCCATTGGCGGGTTGGAAATGGCAGATGTTCCGAGGCAAGTCGGGATTGTTAATGTGTACTGACGGGTTGTCTGATCGACCACGCTTGGTGGTGCCTACTTCACTTCGCTACGACCTGCTTCGTGCTTTGCACGCTGATAAATTGATGTACCTCGGCGTCCAAAAGACTTTGGCCGCACTGCAGAAGGATTTCTTTTGGGCCGGTATGACAACAGACGTCAATGACTTTATTCGCTCATGCCAGGACTGTGCAAAGAGGAAGCCGCCTCGGAACCCCTATGTACCACCGTTACGTTCCATTGAGGTGTCCCGCATTAACGAATTGGTCGCTCTCGATATTCTGGGCCCGTTTCCCCCGTCGGCGAGGGGCAATAAATACCTTCTCGTCGGGGTGGAATATTTTTCTCGATGGCCGATGGCCTGGCCCCTACCCGACCAGACGGCAGCATCCATTACCGACGCTTTCTTGAACGGGTATGTCATGGACAAGGGGGCACCTGAAAGGCTGCTCACAGATCAGGGGCGGAATTTCTCTTCCAAATTGCTTAAGGAAGTTTGTGACGCGTTGGGTACGAAGAAAATTCGCACTTCTCCTTACCACCCACAAACAGATGGTATGGTGGAACGATTCAACCGCACCCTCTCGGCTATGCTTTGTCACACGGTCAGTGAAAAGCAAACCGATTGGGACCTGCACATACCAGGCGTCTTAGCGGCTTACCGCATGGTTCCACACACATCCACGGGATACTCACCATTCTTTTTGATGTATGGCCGTGAAAATGTTCCACCCATCGACGTGCAATTGGGTGAGCCTAGCAAACGACCGTCCCGTTCCTTGCCTGACCACGTGCGTGACTCGCTTGAACGAGTGACGGAGGCACGAGAGGCTGCCCGGTGTGCGACAGCCCGTGCTCAGGCAAGGAACGAACGTTATGCGCGTCGATCGCATACTCACATGTCTTGGTCAGTGGGGGACCGGGCGTGGCTCCACTGCCCCCAGGTACCGGCGGGCACATCCCCCAAACTGCACAGGCCGTGGCGGGGGCCTGTAACACTAATAGATGTTCGGAACTTGCAGAGTATCCGTGTTCAGTATGAAAATCGGCGGTGGTATGTCCACTCCTCACGGCTTAAACCCTATGTTGACGCGCGTGTCGGCCCTTCATCCCCATTAGTTGACCTGCCGGGTTCCGTCGAGCCGACCACGCCGCTTGCCACACCCATTGATCCCAAGGGGGACTGTGTTGTGCCTCCTACAGATGAACAGGTTCTGAGGGCTGAGGTGGCCCCAGCCGCCCCCCCTCCAAGGAGACCTGACCTGGGCGTGACCAAGCATCCACAACCTACTTCTTCTTCAAGCCTACCATCTCCTGTCCATCCGGAAGCAAGGGGATCAGGCGCTGGGAGCGGAGGGGGTCCCGCGTCACGTACACGGTCGAAATCTCTCCCGTTTCGTTAACGTTTGATCGTTCGTTTATTTCCCTGTTGTTACTGCGCTGCAGGGGCGCCCTAATGTATGTCGTGATTTTGTTGTATGGGTGACTTTTTAAATGTTGTAGGCGCAGGGACGCCGGTTCACCCTCATATCGTTAAACGCACCTTGGTGCCCTAATAATATGTTTCGGAATTGGTTTATCACCCTTTCCCAGCCGAGACGGCTATTTTTTTTCACCGGGGGGGGGGGTGATGTAATAACAGCTATCGTGGGTTCACGTGGGGGAGTGGCTTGCCGGTCCCTGCTTGTAGCCAATAAGGGTCAAGATAGGGAGTGTGGGGCCGGCGTGATCACGGCATATCATCAGGAGTGATTGGCCCAGCCATTTGGGGCCCCAGCCAATGGGGATCCGGGTAAGAGGCGTGGTCCCGGGATTGACAGGGAACCATCGAGAACGGTCGAGATTGCCCATGGAGGATTGGCTGGGAGGACCACGTGACGAAGGGATTAAGAGAGAGAGAGAGGAAGGATCGGGAGAGAGACTGGGAACTGAACGGGGCGAGAGCCACGCGCGAACGGGGCTCCGGGTGCCACGTGCGCGGTGGGAGCTGGTGGGAGTCCGCCGCCACTACGTTGTCTGCCAGCAACGGAGCGTGTGGGAGCAAGTGTACCGTGAAGTGGAAATAAAGAGGACCGATTCCGAATCCGTCTCCGGAGAATTATTACATTGGTGTCAGAAGTACTTCTGCGACTGTTTGGACAATCGTCAAGATGTCCAAGCACCCCAGAAAAAAGAACCTGCCTGTGCCTCTATCGGAGGAGGAGGTCGAGACGGATGAAGATGAGCTGTTGGGAGCTACAGCCCCTATGCCGCCTGCTGAAAATGTACTTCTCGACGTCTCTCAGCGTCGACCGACGGAAGATGCGACCGCTGCAGGAACAAAAGGCGAGTGGCGGCTGATGGCGGAGCAGATCGAGTCATTACGCGCCATTCTGCTTAGTCTGGTGACCGCGGTGGCATCCTCACCAGCCGCGGGCCGCCAGATTGCCGATCAACTGGACGCCGCGGGAAGGAGTCCGGTGAAAGAACCTGCGTCCGCCATTCCTTCTGCTACGCGGGAGGACGCCGTCATTCTGGGTGGAGCAGCGGCGCCGGAGCCGTCGGCCGCCATTTTGGGCGCGCCTACCGCCACGCGGCCACCGGCCGCCATTTTGTCTGATACGGGTGGAGAGCGGGAACGCCAGTCGGAGACGCCCGCGGCGCGCGCTTGCCACCGCGGACATCGCCTTCCACAAATCAAAGAATTCATCGCCGGAGGTGATTGGAGTGCTTTCACATGGCGCTTTGAATCGGCTTTTAGATCCGTCAATTGGACGGAGGATGAAGCACTGGGAGCGCTACCTACACTGCTCGACGATGTTTCTCTGGGGGTCTTCCGTTCCATTCCGGCGGCCAAGAAGAAGACACTGCGGGACGCGTTCGTGGAGATGGCGGAATTCTATGACCCACCGACGTCAGCCACCAGAAAATTTATGTTACGTCGCCGAGCATCGGAGGAATCGCCGTTGGCCTATCGTGGGGCATTGATGGCGCTGGCCATGGCTGCCTACCCCGACGCGACGGCCGACCATTTGGATCCTCTCATCCTCTCCCGTATGCTGGAGTTGGCTCAGGAACTCAAGATTTCGCTGCCAGTGTGCGGCCACGAACCACTTACATCGCGATGGGTGGCGCGCTGCCTGGACGCAAAATTTAATATCAGGCGTTGGGACCAGATGGCGGCGTGGACGGGGAAACCGGAGATCGACGGGCCACCTTTGGGGTGGTCTCCACGACTAGTGGTCCACTGCTCTGACGACTCGGGCGACGACGACATGCTGGCTGCTGCTGTTTCGCACGAGAGTCCGGGACGGCGGCTGCGCGACCAGCGTGGCAACTACATGGGCCGTCCGCGTGCAAGGGCCGGGTCGTCCGACCGCCGGCCGACGTCGGCGGCTTGCTTCAAGTGCGGCAGACGGGGCCATTTCGCCCGTGACTGCCGCTGTCGGCCTCTACTGTCGCCTCCTTCGACGAGGGGACCTCCTTCTCCTCCACCTGCCGCGGAGCCGCAACAACCTCGGGCGAGTCGGCACACATCGGACACCCGGCAGGTCCTGTCACATCACCCATCCATTCGCACTCATTCTCACACTCCTCAGGAAAAATGTACTTCCCCCGCTACAGTTACGCGCTCTGCTACGCAGTGGAAAAAATTGGCTCGCAGGGTGGTAGCTGCGGCTTCGGGCTCGTCGACGGTACGCGGTACCATCGACGGCGTTGATGTGCGCATCTTGGTGGACACGGGTGCGTCGGCCACCATCATTTCTGATGTTATTTTCCATCTGTTGTCCATCCCTGCGTCGCAGATATGTAGGGTTAATGATGCGTGTGTCGCCGCGAATGGGGGAAGCATGGGTATCTGTGGCCAGGTGGATGTGAGCATCGCTATCGGAAATATTACCGCCGCAGGACCTGTGTTAATCTCTCGCTCGCTAGCTGTTCCATGCTTACTCGGTACTGATTTCCTGCGTCGGATGCCGCTGAAAATACGAGTCGACCAGGACTGTTTAGAAATGCCGGGGGGTCGTCGTATGGCGTTCCTGCCTTCCTTGTTGGCCAGCGCGCCTACAGGTAATGCAGTCACTGCCGTTGTTGCTGCTACGGTAGAAGTACCGCCGGGAGCACAAATGTTGATACCGTTGCGTTACCGTAAACCCCTTCGAATGGGGAAGGGTGCAGAAGGCGTGCTGCTATCCCCATCTAATTCGGCATCTAAATCATTTTCTTTAGCGGCGGCGCAAACGATCGTGCGACCGGGTCAAGCACCTTTTATACAGGTGTTAAATGGGGGACCTGACCGCGTTATTGTTCCAGAGGGGTCGGTGTTGGCTCACGCCACTACCGACTTCGCCTCTTGCGACGCAGCGCCGCGCGCACGAATGCCCGCTGGTAGGCCCCCACACGATCGCTCTCAAGAACGTTGGATCGCAGATTTGTGCGGTGAAAATTCTTCCTTGTCGAACGGACAAAGGAACGCCCTGCGTTCATTATTGATACAGTACACTGATGTTTTCAGTAAAAATGATTTGGACCTCGGCCGCACGTCGCTTTTGTCGCACCATATTGACACCGGTGCGACGCCTCCCATCTCTATGCACCCTCATCGCATGAGCCCGGCGGAAAGGGATCACGTGCGCGGAGCGGTAAATGAATTGTTGGCGGCGGACATCATTTCGCCGTCCAACAGCCCTTGGGCCGCGCCCGTCGTTCTGGTAAAGAAGAAAGATGGCGGTACAAGATTTTGTGTTGATTTCCGCCGGTTAAACAAAATTTCGGTGGCGGATGCATACCCCTTACCGAGGATGGATGATTCGTTGGACGCTTTATCGGGTGCTAAGTTTTTTTCTACCCTTGACTTGTCCTCGGGGTTCTGGCAGCTTCCCCTCGACGATGAGTCGAAGGCAAAAACGGCATTCCGCACGCCGCAAGGTCTCTTTGAATTTAATCGGTTGCCTATGGGCTTGAATGCGGCACCGGCGACGTTTCAGCGGCTCATGGAATTGGTGCTGACTGGACTGCAGTTAATTGTTTTCAGCCGCACGTTCGAAGAACACCTCCAACGTCTAGAGGCGGTTTTTCAAAGAATGCGTACGGCTGACCTTAAATTTAAACCTAAAAAATGCCACCTTCTGCAACACTCTGTCCGCTACTTGGGTCATATCGTCAGTTCGGACGGCGTATCCACTGACCCTCTGAAAACGAAATGTGTACGAGAGTGGCTCACACCCACTTCGGTGGGAGATGTTCGGCGGTTTATTGGGTTCGCTTCCTATTATCGCCGCTTCGTTCAAAATTTTGCGACGTTGGCAAAGCCATTACATGTTCTGACTGGCAAAAATCAAAGGTTTCGATGGGGAGTGGAAGAGGAAAAATCTTTTATGGCACTTCGGAACCACCTCGCCACGGCGCCAACACTGGATTACCCAGATTTCTCACAGCCGTTCATCCTCGATACGGACGCTAGTGATATCGGCATTGGGGCCGTTTTGTCGCAACGTAAGGATGGGGTAGAGCGAGTAGTGGCGTACGGCAGCCGGGTTTTGTCCCCTGCGGAAACACGCTATTGTGTGACAAGACGGGAACTTTTGGCAATTGTTCACTTTGTCCGTTTGTACCGGCCGTACCTGTATGGACGGAAATTCCTAGTTCGCTCAGATCATGCGGCTTTACAATACTCCTTGAAATTAGATCAACCGTCAGGCCAATTGGCCAGGTGGCTGGAATCGTTACAAGAATTTTCCTTTGATATTACATACAGAAAGGGGGCCCGTCATGCGAACGCTGACGCGCTCTCAAGGCTGCCGCCCCTTCCTCCGTGCACTTGCCTGACGGGCACGCACCGCTGTGCGGCACCGGCCGCTTCGCCTTGTCCGGTTATGGGGGCGATAGCGGATGAGGATGCAGGGGCGGAAGCGAAGGAGGACGACCAGCAAGGGTCGGTGGACACGGATGATATCTTATGGTTACCGCACGCGGTTTGGTTACGTGAGCAGGAGGCTGATGCCTCGCTGTCTCCACTACGGAAATTGATAGGGAAACAAAAATCTCCATTGGCGGGTTGGAAATGGCAGATGTTCCGAGGCAAGTCGGGATTGTTAATGTGTACTGACGGGTTGTCTGATCGACCACGCTTGGTGGTGCCTACTTCACTTCGCTACGACCTGCTTCGTGCTTTGCACGCTGATAAATTGATGCACCTCGGCGTCCAAAAGACTTTGGCCGCACTGCAGAAGGATTTCTTTTGGGCCGGTATGACAACAGACGTCAATGACTTTATTCGCTCATGCCAGGACTGTGCAAAGAGGAAGCCGCCTCGGAACCCCTATGTACCACCGTTACGTTCCATTGAGGTGTCCCGCATTAACGAATTGGTCGCTCTCGATATTCTGGGCCCGTTTCCCCCGTCGGCGAGGGGCAATAAATACCTTCTCGTCGGGGTGGAATATTTTTCTCGATGGCCGATGGCCTGGCCCCTACCCGACCAGACGGCAGCATCCATTACCGACGCTTTCTTGAACGGGTATGTCATGGACAAGGGGGCACCTGAAAGGCTGCTCACAGATCAGGGGCGGAATTTCTCTTCCAAATTGCTTAAGGAAGTTTGTGACGCGTTGGGTACGAAGAAAATTCGCACTTCTCCTTACCACCCACAAACAGATGGTATGGTGGAACGATTCAACCGCACCCTCTCGGCTATGCTTTGTCACACGGTCAGTGAAAAGCAAACCGATTGGGACCTGCACATACCAGGCGTCTTAGCGGCTTACCGCATGGTTCCACACACATCCACGGGATACTCACCATTCTTTTTGATGTATGGCCGTGAAAATGTTCCACCCATCGACGTGCAATTGGGTGAGCCTAGCAAACGACCGTCCCGTTCCTTGCCTGACCACGTGCGTGACTCGCTTGAACGAGTGACGGAGGCACGAGAGGCTGCCCGGTGTGCGACAGCCCGTGCTCAGGCAAGGAACGAACGTTATGCGCGTCGATCGCATACTCACATGTCTTGGTCAGTGGGGGACCGGGCGTGGCTCCACTGCCCCCAGGTACCGGCGGGCACATCCCCCAAACTGCACAGGCCGTGGCGGGGGCCTGTAACACTAATAGATGTTCGGAACTTGCAGAGTATCCGTGTTCAGTATGAAAATCGGCGGTGGTATGTCCACTCCTCACGGCTTAAACCCTATGTTGACGCGCGTGTCGGCCCTTCATCCCCATTAGTTGACCTGCCGGGTTCCGTCGAGCCGACCACGCCGCTTGCCACACCCATTGATCCCAAGGGGGACTGTGTTGTGCCTCCTACAGATGAACAGGTTCTGAGGGCTGAGGTGGCCCCAGCCGCCCCCCCTCCAAGGAGACCTGACCTGGGCGTGACCAAGCATCCACAACCTACTTCTTCTTCAAGCCTACCATCTCCTGTCCATCCGGAAGCAAGGGGATCAGGCGCTGGGAGCGGAGGGGGTCCCGCGTCACGTACGCGGTCGAAATCTCTCCCGTTTCGTTAACGTTTGATCGTTCGTTTATTTCCCTGTTGTTACTGCGCTGCAGGGGCGCCCTAATGTATGTCGTGATTTTGTTGTATGGGTGACTTTTTAAATGTTGTAGGCGCAGGGACGCCGGTTCACCCTCATATCGTTAAACGCACCTTGGTGCCCTAATAATATGTTTCGGAATTGGTTTATCACCCTTTCCCAGCCGAGACGGCTATTTTTTTTCACCGGGGGGGGGGGGGGTGATGTAATAACAGCTATCGTGGGTTCACGTGGGGGAGTGGCTTGCCGGTCCCTGCTTGTAGCCAATAAGGGTCAAGATAGGGAGTGTGGGGCCGGCGTGATCACGGCATGTCATCAGGAGTGATTGGCCCAGCCATTTGGGGCCCCAGCCAATGGGGATCCGGGTAAGAGGCGTGGTCCCGGGATTGACAGGGAACCATCGAGAACGGTCGAGATTGCCCATGGAGGATTGGCTGGGAGGACCACGTGACGAAGGGATTAAGAGAGAGAGAGAGGAAGGATCGGGAGAGAGACTGGGAACTGAACGGGGCGAGAGCCACGCGCGAACGGGGCTCCGGGTGCCACGTGCGCGGTGGGAGCTGGTGGGAGTCCGCCGCCACTACGTTGTCTGCCAGCAACGGAGCGTGTGGGAGCAAGTGTACCGTGAAGTGGAAATAAAGAGGACCGATTCCGAATCCGTCTCCGGAGAATTATTACATGTGTATGACGCGCGCGCAGATTAAAATATAAACGGCGAGACGCGCGCGTGGATCGCGCAGAGAAAATCAGTGGGTGGGTATCGCGCGTGCACAGATCAATAACACTGGTCAACAAAAATTTAGTTTTTCTGGCCTGGACTTTTGCAGCTGTTTTAGACTAATTTCAGGGTGCTGAATTCAAATCTGATCTCAGATTTGTTCTATCACATCCAGTGGCGGCTCCTGCAAAATCTCTCAGGGGGGGCCAATGTCTGGATGATTGATAAGGATAAGGTCCACCCATGCAATGGATAAATTAACAGCTTAAGCATGTAAAGGCAACTTCACTTCTTTAATATTAATGATAAATCAAGTGGCTCTTACAATACATCTTGTTTGTTTCTATACTCACTATTAAAACAAACCACTCAAGTTTATTTTATTAAAGATTCCACTAGGTGGCGACAAATTAAATTGTTGGATGAAACGTGCTTACGTATGATGATGTAAGCACGTATGATGAAGTAAGCACGTTAGGGCGAGCCCTCCCGGAAGCCATAGAGAATGCATTGCAGCGCCCCCGTTCGAAAAAAAACATCTTTGAATGTAAGTCTATGGGACCACTTGGGGCGATTCTCAGCTGGAGAGAAATCGCCCAAAAAGAGGCGGTACTCCACAGAACGTAGCATGACGCTGATTGGACTATATCCAGAGGCACAGTGACGGCTAGCGTGACTCTGTGGTTGAATGACATTGGTGGTGCGTCGCCCAATCGCCCTAATGAAGAAATCGCCCCTGATCACATCTCATTTTTATGCTATCGGCATACCCCATTTTCATTGATTTTACCCGAAATTAACTCTGTCACTTATGATTGCAAGTTGTTGCGAGTCAGTGACTGCTTTAGTGTTAAATTATGGTGCTGTATTTTTAGGATAGTGTGTTTATAATATCATTTTATGTAGATATCCACATTTATTTAATATTTTTCTTCTGCAGGGCGTGATCTAACAATGGCTACAACATCCGAAAGAAGGAAATGCAGTAATGACCCAGATATCTTCTGCTACATATGTGGCAGCTTCACTTTGCAGGATCAAAAGCGCAACATCAATACCTTTGTCAAGAAGGTTTATCTTTCCTACTTTAAAGTACGACTTGGAGACCAAGACAAAAATTGGGCTCCTCACAAAGTGTGTAAAACCTGTGTTGAAACTTTGCGATCATGGTCTAAAGCAGGGGTGGGGAACCTTTTTGACTGGGAGAGCCATAAAAGCCAAATATTTCTAAATATATTTCATTGAGAGCCATATAGTATTTTTAACGTATAATAAATTAAATATGTCTTACTTTTAATGCGACTTCTGGTGCTGCATGGTTTTGCTGATGGCCTTGTAGTCTGGTTCATACGTGGTGAGGTTGAGCTTCATGCAGGCGTTGAGGCTTCCATCAGTTAAACGTGAGCGTAGGTTGGTCTTAATGTTCCTCATATGCGAGAATGACTGCTCACATGCATATGTAGAGCCAAACATGGTCAATACGGCAATACTCACACGCTGCATTGTGTGGTATGTCACAGGAAGCTCGTTCCAAGTTTTAAGAATCAGCTGGTCCACTTGTGTTCCCTCGCCAGCTCTGCTCGCTGTCGCGCAAGACTTTCCAACTCTCGATTAAGTGACTTGAACTTACTCATCCACATGTCTGATGCCTTCAGGTAAGCAACATCCACGGGACCCGTGACCCGTGAAATTTATCTTCAAAACTAATTTCTGTTTACTTTAAAATGACACAGTATTATTAAGCAATATCACAAGTATTTTAAAATCAGTTCCAAACTGATTATTTTTATATTTTTTTCTACTTAAAATTGTCTGGGAGCCATATGCCGTCACCGGAGGAGCCATATATGGCTCGCGAGCCATAGGTTCCCGACCGCTGGTCTAAAGGAAAGAATGCTAAGCTGAAGTTTGGTGTGCCAATGGTTTGGAGAGAACCTACAAACCATTTGGATAACTGCTACTTCTGCCTTGTCAATGTAAAATGTTTCAATAAGAAAAACAAACAACACTTACAATACCCAGATATCCCATCTGCCAGACGACCAGTTGAGCACTGTGAGGAAATACCTGTGCCTGTATTTACTGAGCTACCAGAGATTGATGTTGAATCCCTCAGTTTACCTGCTTCTACAGATGATGATGATGCTCAGATTGAATATACGCCGCCTGATGCAGATTGTGATAACATTTCTTTGTTTAGTCAGCCTGAATTGAATAATCTCGTAAGATATTTGTATTTGCCAAAGCAGTCTGCTGAATTGTTGGCTTCCAGGCTGCAAGAGAAAGGACTACTCAGACCTGGCACTAGTGTCTCCTTTTATCGTAACAGAGAAGCAGCACTGCGAAAGTACTTCCATTCAGATGGTCAACTTGTTTATTGTAATGATGTTGAAGGGCTTTTTCTCAATATGGGACTGCCCGCATATGATTCAAGTGAATGGAGACTTTTTATTGACAGTAGTAAAAGGAGTTTGAAATGTGTGTTACTTCACAACAGAAATATATATGGTTCAATCCCAATAGGACACTCTGTAAAAATGAATGAAGAGTATGCCAACATCAGGATTGTTCTGGATAGATTGGAATACCATGTTCATGGATGGATAATTTGTGTTGATTTGAAAATGGTTAATTTTCTGCTAGGTCAGCAAGGAGGTCACACCAAATATCCTTGTTTCCTGTGCTACTGGGACAGTAGGGCTACATTAGAACACTGGGTTAAAAATAACTGGCCACCAAGAATCAGTTTGACGCCTGGTGACAAGAACATCAAGAATGTGCCTCTGGTTGATAGGAATAAAATTGTATTTCCTCCACTGCACATAAAACTTGGGTTTATGAAGCAATTCGTCAAAGCTCTTGATCACACTGGAGACTGCTTCAGCTATATATGTTCAACCTTTTCAAGTCTCAGTGCCGAGAAGAAAAACGAAGGAATTTTTGATGGTCCTCAAATAAGAACACTCATCAGGGATCCACACTTTGTTACAGCAATGACTGCGGCAGAGGCTAGAGCTTGGAATGCATTCTCTGATGTGGTGCGAAATTTCCTTGGGAACAGGAAAGCGGACAACTATCGAGAGATTGTGGAGGAGCTGCTCTTGAGTTTCCAAGCACTTGGATGTAGAATGAGCATCAAGGTTCACTACTTACAAAGTCACTTGGCCCAGTTTCCAGAGAACATGGGTCACGTGAGCGAAGAGCAAGGTGAATGCTTTCATCAAGACATTAAAGTTATGGAAGAACGTTACCAAGGCCGATGGGACTCAAGCATGATGGCAGATTACTGCTGGTCCTTGATGAGAGACATTCCACAAGCTGTACATCGGAGACCGTCAAAGAAGAGGTCGTTTATGCAGATGTAACATCACTATTGTGAATGACCTTTTTGTACATATTTTTCTTATCTTCACAATTCAATTTTTACATGGTAATATACATTCACTCACATTGATATGCAGTCACTCTCACAACTTTGTGCTACGGCTTATTAAATATTTGTTTCATTATTATTGTATATTGTATCTTATCTTATTCTTGTATGGATGTCTGTTTAGCTATTCGTATATGAGCATAAATTTGCTGTTTTTATTGAAAATTCAATATTTGATTTCTCAAAAACCTGAGATATCAAATAGATAGACAAAAACGGATGCCAGATTTGGAATCAGCACTCCAAATTTACCTTAAACCCGTTGGAATACCTTATGCCAGAAAAAGTGTGTTGACCAGTGTTAATTTTGTTTAACACGTAGCAGGCTTTCGCGACCAATATTATTCATAATAAACGTTTTTGGCTGAGATCGCGTTATTTATAAATGTGTCGTAACCCTCCACCACCCGACATGGCCAATCAGCAAAAAAGTGTCACGTTGACGAAAGACAAATAGTTCACTACTTTAGCCCACCGGTGTGTTGAAGAGTGAATCCACAACATTTACAGTTTTTTTAGTACGACGTTTCGCTGGTAATTACATCCAGCATCATCGGGCAATTCGCCAGAATGGTGAAGCCCTCACTTGCTCCCGTTCTTAAATAGAGCGGCGGAGCCGTGGCTGCCAGCGGGTTAATCAATAACCACCCGTGGCCATTCGCCGTGTTGACACAACGGCTTTGCCTCCAACCCGCGGGGAGAGCTCGGACACACACAGGTATATTGCGCAATCAGCGCGGGCAGGTGGAACGCCGCGAGTGCGGACGTGCGTGTTGTGATGAGTGCCCATAGGGGGGCGCACGCGTAGTAATACTGGTAGGAACCACCTGGTTCCACCAGCCCACAGGGGATTATTGTGTCCGTCCGTCGTGCATAAAAAATGGGAGGGGCTGGGTGGGGGATGGGAATGGGTGGGGAGGGGCTGGTCACCCCGTGGTGCCCTTATAAAACTCAACGTTTAAACTACTCACACCCGCTTGTGCTCCCCCTCACAGTCGGCCATGTTTGCGAAATACACCACGCCGCCGTTGACCCTGGCCATTGGCCGAGTCACCCAACGTTCCTACCAGCTCCCTCCGCAGGAGGAATGTGTTAATCCCAGGGTGGTGGCGAGCCAGCCGTGAGACGTGTCTCCCCAAGATGGCGCTGGCGCGGGGGGGGGTCACCTCCGCGGGGAGGTGGGCGTCAGCCCCCACAACTACACGACTATACACCAGAGGTGGGACAAAGTCATTGTTATGCAAGTCCAAGTCGAGTCGCAAGTCATCAAATTCATGACTCGAGTCTGACTCGAGTCCAAGTCACATGACTCGAGTCCACATCTCAGAGGTGGGACAAAGTCATTGTTATGCAAGTCCAAGTCGAGTCGCAAGTCATCAAATTCATGACTCGAGTCTGACTCGAGTCCAAGTCACATGACTCGAGTCCACACCTCTGCTATACACTATGTTACTCTACTACATTGAGAACTCATTTCTTTAGAACTGCTTTTTGTGTTTAATTTGATGTCCATCCCCTGCACCTACAATTAGCATGGCCGGTTACGTACGGTACAAATGAAGTTCAAGACCCATACATAGGCCAGAGGTACAGAAAGAGTGTATTTTCCACTCTACCATTCTGTGACCTCTGTGTGTTTTGAAGAAGAGCCATTGCGCATAACATTTGTACGTGTACGTATGTTGAACATATTTCGCGCCATATATAGCCAACCATGCTAATCTGAGATGCGGGGGGAAGGACAACAAATTAAATATGAAGCTCATTTCTAAAGAGATGAGTTTGTCAATCTGGATGATGATTTAAAAGTGCATAGCTCCCAGTGGCTTCATAATATCGGAAGAGCGTTCCAGACGGCCGCAGAAGCACATCTGAAAGCGCCGCACGATGATGCGGTAACCACCGTTTTTGGGTTCGATCACGACCCTGACACCTGCTGCTGTATATTTGGAGTTTGCGTCTTTCATCAGCATCACGATGACTCGGAGATGTTAACTACCTCGCCTGGTATACAGGAGGTCGTAAGTTGAATCCCGAACCTGACACCTGCTGTATATTTGGATTTTGCACGTTTCTCTCCCCGTGGTCGTGCGGATTTTTTCTCCAGATACTCCGGTTTTCCCTCCACATTTAGAAACTTGTTTGTAGAGAATTTGGCTGCTATAAATTTCCACATGATAAGCCACTTAGGTGAACTATCAAACATGGCCAAGTCGCTTCTAAAAAAAGAGCTACACAGCTCAGTCGGGGCCTTACCTGGTCAAAATAAAACCATTTAGTTTGTTCGATCGCTAGCCAAAAGCCTCTGCTGCGAGGATGGCCAGGGTGTGCGTGGTGGTTTATGCTGCACTAATGTATTGTCTCTTCCAGAAGATACATTTGAACCCAGTTCGAGAATCATCTTTGGCAAGAGGGCGCTCCGTAGTGATGCACGTGACTGTCCAGAGGATGGAACACCACCAAACAGCCGTTCAGAATCCTCTCGCAGACTCGATTATCCGCATGCCGTTAATTCGATTTGCGGATTAACCGTGCATGCTAAGGTTTTGACTAAAATGAATAACTCGTGGATTCTCCCTTCAGCCCAAATTAATTAGTCTTGGAAATGTTTATGACAAGTCACGTGCTTAAACCGAACAAATATGTGTGCTCCGGTTAATCCGAAATCCACGTGATCACCCCTACAATACAGTGGTTACAATATGTTTACAACAGTGGAGCGGAGTTTGTTTGATGTCTGATTGGCTGTGGCACTGCTGCTGTCATCCAATTAGTTGGGCTGAGTCTTCTGCTGGGCGGGAGCCGGGAAAATCTTATCATTGTTGTCACTGAGCATGCGCCCCTGTTTAAGTGAGTATGTATGGACTTTTGTAATTAAACAAGATCGACGTATTCTTTATTACACATAAGTGTTTAGTTCATTAACAAACTAAAATGTCTAAACTTAAAAATAATTTATACCCTACATTAGTGGTTTTGGCATAGAAATTTTATATTTCTGAATTATCCGCGATTTTGAATTACCCACGGCCGTCCTTCCTGTCATGAGCGCGGATAATCGAGTGTCTAACTGTCAATATAAACGTTTGGGGTTCTTTGGGAGAATCTGGAGAATAACGGGATGCGTCTATTTTTTGTTGTCTAATTAAAACCGGACCCCTCAAAGCCAGCAAGTTAGAATGAAGTCATAACCAGATTTCAAGGCTTGGCCATAATGTGGCACATCGTAAAACCTTAAGATAGAAGTAGGCCTGGGCAAGGTAAGGTAATTTACCCTTTTTACCGGGTAAAAGAGTAAAGGTAAAGGGTAAAGGTGTCGACACGCCAAGGGGTAAGGTAAAGGGTAGGGTAAAGGTAGCTCGGAAGAATTTCCCGGTAGGGTAAAGGTAGCTCAAAGTATTACCCGGTAAATACAGTACCTAGTTTACCACTAAAAGCTCCGTGACACAGTCCGTGGCCTCCATTCAATAAGTAATATTTAGAAAAAAAAAAAATTAAACACGCGTTTATGAAATGTACTAGTAGTGGCAGAACTCCACAACTCTAGGAAGTGGCCCCGAAGCTTGCCATAACGTAAGGGACCGTGGCCGATTACAGCCAACGTCAGTTGACCGTGGAGAATTAGACCCAAGCCGAAACATAACATATAAAAAAGAATGTTTAAAAATATATACATATTTTTTATGATAGAATATAGTGTTGTCATCAGTATGACGTAAGTATACCAAGTTTGCAGTCGATACCAGATTAGGAAGTGGGTAAAAATTTAGTTACAAGATTTGAGGATACAACAACGATGACGACTACAACAACAACAATGACAACAACAAGGACAACAAGCGTGTAAAATTGGAATCATCGAGAGTATTCTAAATGATTAAAGCGCTCTACCTGGCATTTACCGTTATAAACCTTGTTCATGTGTAGTTCCCTAGTAATTACCCTGTAATCGGGTAATTTGTATGGGGTAAGGGTAAAAGGTAGGGTAAAGGTAAGCTCGTTGCTTTTTACCTTTTACCTTACCTGCTAAAGGGTAAAAAGTAGGGTAGAGTGATTGTATTGTGGTAAGGTAAAAGGTAGGGTAAAGGTAGGCTCGTTGTTTTTAACTTTTACCTTACCTTGCCGAGGCCTGGATAGAAGCCCTGCTCGAGACTAAGGTCATTAAGTGACGTGGCCACAATAAGTCCCGGGGCTTTGCCCTCAATACGTACGTTTACAGTTCCCCACCGGAGCAAATAATGCAACAATAAGTGATGGTTTATACTCCACAATGTCCTACATTCTATCCCGGAAGATGAATTTGAATCCGGTCGAGAGTCGTCTTCCGAAAGAACGGTTCTCCGTGACAGTAATGTGACCATGCAGAGGGCATCACTGCATTATCGCGCGGCACTTTCATATGCTATATACACTACACTATACACTACACTATTATACACTACACTATACTACAGTATACACTACATTGTACTAAAGTATACACTATACTACAATATACACTACGCTATACACTACACTATATACTACACTACTATACACTATATACTATACTACTGTAATGCGAGCGTAAACGGGGTTCGCTGCTGGGCTCTGGCCCAATCATACGGCCCGGGGTATTGGGGGGCGGAGCCCAGTATGGGGGGCGTATGGGATGGGCCGCCGTTCACCTCAGGTCCAATCGGAAGCGAGGTGAATGGGGGTGGAGCCAGCAGGGCGCTATGGGAAGGCCGGATCTGACGATCCGGAAGGGGAGGGGTCAAGATCACGTGGTAAAGGGGATATAGGTGGGAGCCCGGAAGAACTCCCGGTCAGTTGCTGGAGTGAAGAAGCTGAGCCACGTTGGGTGGCCGGAGGAAATCGGCGCCATCAGCCACGTGGCTGGAGGAGTTTCGGCACACCGTCGGCCAGCGGTGTGCGAAGTGGGGGAGTGGTAAAGCTGACGAGGAAGCACGTGCGGGGCGCGCGCGAGGAGACGCTGGTCCACTGTCAGAACCAGCGGGGTGCGAGAAGGAAGCTAAATAAAAGAGCAACGGAGACCAGCAGTGCGTGACAAAGTCTTTTATTACACTACTTTTCACTACACTATATACTGCAAATATACTACACTATACACTTATACTGCACTACACAATACACTATACTATGCTATATACTACACTACACTATATACTACACTACTACACACGATACTGGGAGCTGTGCTGCACTTTTAAATCATCGTCTAGATTGACAAACTCATTCTTTAGAGCTGCTTCTTGTTTCGATTTAAAGCTTTCGTGACTGCAGGGATTCATCTTCTTTGTTCTTTCGGTATAGTCACGTAGAAGGGAAATAATACAATAATAAAAATAAAACATAATAAAATACAATTCTCACGACGTTTCGGCCACAACGCAAGCAGCCGTCCTCAGGTGAAGAACAGGTCTGTCGGAAAGACAGCGTCTGAATACGAAAGACAGCGTCTGAATGACGCTGTCTTTCCGACAGCCCTGTTCTTGTGGCCGAAACGTCGTGAGAATTGTATTTTATTATGTTTTATTTTTATTATTTTATTATTTCCCTTCTACGTGACTTTACCGAAAGAACCAAGAAGCTGCTTCTTGTTATTGTTATTGTGTTTAGATTGTTGTCCTGGATGCAATGAATATCACGTCGCGGTCTGCTTTTCGCTTGCAAGTTTCAGATTTACTGCAATACACCCGTCCTCGGACGAGAAAAAGGCGAGTCACTCCTATGTTCACCACCATCACTATCATCACCACCACCATCGTTACCATATTCATCACCATGACGAGCGTCCTCACTTCCATCATTGCTATATGCACAACTACCACTATCATTACTACTAAAACAAAGATCCCCCGTGTATACTAATAGGGTTTTCCCCTTTTTTCTGGCAACAAAACTGACACCTTTTGCAAGGAATCATGCTTGCATTAACCACAATACTTGCAGTCAAATGCAAACAAAAAACAATACTCTGATAATTTATGCATTGATATCTTGGTTACATTTCTTGGTTACATTTCTTTTTATCCTACAAGCGCAACAATATGGTCACAATTTTTTTCCGTAGGCCCTTTAGTTTTCAGTTTTCGTAGTCACAGTAACTGTGGCGAGGGCCTATGGAAAGTTTTTTTTACCATTTTGTCGCGTGATAATTTTTCTTAGCAAAGATATCTTCTTGAATACTAATATTTATGTAATGCGGGCGTAAATGGGCGGGCCGGATGCGACGATCCGAGAGGGAGGAGTCAGGGTCACGTGGGGTGAGATGGTATAGCGGGGAGACAGGAAGACATCTGGGTCAGTCGGGGGAGTGAAGAGTGGAGAACACGTTGGGTGGTCGCCGTGCCTCAGCCTGGTGGCTGAGGGGCTCATGACGGCGCCAGCCAGCGGGGTGGAAGAGAGAGTTGGGGATAGAGACAGAGAGTGGCGAGATCGCCACAGAGGCCAACGCAGGGCAGAGGTTGGAGAGTGGCGAGATCGCCACAGAGGCCATGCAGGGCTGAGGTTGGGGAGTGGCGAGATCGCCACACACGGTAAGACTTGGCACCGTCGGCCAGCGGTGACCAAGCACGGAGGAACGACGGGCAGCGGTGGAGCTGCAGTGAGGGCAGCGGTGGAGCTGCAGTGAGTGCAGCCGGAGGACTGTACAGGAGTCTGCAGCGGAGCTGCAGAGGTGTGGAGGCTACGGGAGCGAGGGCAGCTATGGAGCTGCCAAAGGGAGAGCTCTGAGCAAGGGCCGTGTGGGAAGAGTGTAAGAACCCGAATAAAGGACAACGGAGACAGACCCAGGATCGAGTCCTTTATTACACTGGTGTCAGAAGTGAAACGGCATGTCAAAACAGCTCAGAAGAAAGAATATTCCTGCGCCATCATCTGCTACATCATCCGACTTACGACGGGGACAGATGGCGGCGCAGCTGGAGACCTTGAAAATCGTGCTGGCGCAACTGTGTGAGCTCACCACGCCGAGGACGGCGTCGGGGAGAGCCGATGGTGGTCTGCAGGCCGCCGCCTTGCCTGCGCTGCCAGCGCCATCTGCCACGCGGCACGAAGACGCCATCTTGGGCGTGAAAGGGGAGAAACGGCGGGAAGCCGCCATCTTGTCTTCACCGCGGCGGGGAGACGCCACCATCTTCAACATCGCGGCGGAGAGGCAGCCTTGCGCTGCCATCTGGAGGTGCCGCGGGGAGAGCAGCCTGCTGTGAGCTGCTGTTTTGCGAGGAGGAGCTGCGAGGAGAGGACGACGACGCTGCAGCTGCTGGGGCGGGAGCTCTCCCGTCCTGGCTCGGGTGCGAGACAACGGAGCAGTCAAGTCATCGTTCGAGTTCTGCGAGGCGTCTCAAGTTACCACCCTGCTGTCCTCTGCTTGCTGCAGCCCCGGGCGAGTCGTAACGATACGCACCCGGCCTTAACACACACCTCACCCATCTTTCGTGTGCCGGGGGGCGATTTTTGTCATGTCTCGAGTGTGCGGAGCACAGTTCGGGCTGTGTGTGTGTTCTGGATGAACGCGCTATTTGCTTGTTGCTCGGTGTCAATTAGAGTGTATGTGTGTGTGTTGAGGATGGACGGAGAGTCTGCTGTGCTTGCTGAGTGTCAAATAGTGTGTGTGCGCTGCGGCGTGGAGTTGTTATCTTGATGGCGAAGTTAATTATTAACTCGGGAGCGTCGGGTATCCTGCGCCGTACCATCTCGTGGGTTACCATGTGCGACGGGCTTAATTGAAAAATATTTTTTTTTGGTGTATTGTGCTGCAGGGTGCTGTGTGCGATGTGGATGTTTGCAAGAGAGAGAATATTTGTGTGTTGCTGCAAAGTTACGACAGGATTAATGGTGTGTTGGTTGCCTGCAGATCTGCTTGCTATTGTGCTTAAATGTACGCGTGTGATCGCGATATGCTGACTGCATGTGCTGTTTACACCGTTCTGTACGGTTACGGGGTGCAATGCATTGGTTGACTATTGGGTTTGGGAGTGTTATTATATGTGCGTACCTGTTGGAAAGTGGTAACAAATTCGAGGGGGACCCAAAAATTTGGTTGTATGGGTGTTTATGCACACGAGATTGCGTGTATATTATAGGTAATTGCGTTTTTTGAGAGAGAGAGCACGCGATGAGGGTGCGCGATGACGCCGTTGTGGGTGGCTCAGATGTTAATGGTGATGGGGCCGTAAATTGGCGCCAAGTGGCGTCGCTCATTCGGTTGATTGCATGCAGCCAGGGGTTGCTTTGCGAGTTGGTGTGTGTAACCAATGTGTTTTGGTAAAATATTGGTTAAAAATTCCCCGATATGACTGCTGTGCGCAGCAAGCTGGGGCTGTGCGTCTATCATTGGTGGGGTTGTTACAACGTGACGGGGGATGCATTTTGTGACCCCCAGCAAAGGTAAGCTGGGGTGCACGCACGGAGAAAACTGGCCACGTGTTCGCACGTTGGGCCGCCATTTTGCGCGCACGCGGGGTATGGCGACGATGCGCTTTGCGCAAAGGGCCACCATTTTGAGTGCGCGCGAGATATTGCGAGAACGCGCTTGGCGAAGGGGGCCGCCATTTTGAGCGCGCGGGAAAAACCTCGGTGGGGCAAATATTCCATCTGTTATGCCTGCCATTGTTGATTGGGTGATGCACGAGTTGTGGTCACATCGGCCTATGGCTGATGGCTGACCAGACAGCCCGGAGGCGAAACCTCCGTGGTATGTCCCAAACTAATGGGCCGTGTGCTCATATGGCTCCGGGAGTCATGGTTCAGTTGTGCGATGGCAGACTGAACCTGGTGTGCCGGGGGCTCATGGGATTTGGGTTAGGGCGTTATTGTCTCTATAAGAGAACATTACCCCGTGAGGGGGGTCGTTGGTGTCTGGCCTTGTCGAGGGATTGATCTTCCCTTGGCTATAAAGCGTTAGACTATAAGAGGCTGGTGTGTGTCCATCGCTGATGGGATAGTAAGGGAGGAGCATGGCCAAGTTGCTGCTCATCCCCGAAATTGCACTAGCCGAGAGTATGATCAGTAGATGTTGCTGTGGTTTGACGACCACGGTGAGGGTTAGGGCGAGTTAAACGTTACCGCTGGGGAGCATGGCTCTCTCCACGCGAGGGTGTGCGACTGGGGGTTTTGTTGAGAGTGACCGTGGGTACATGCTGTGTACGTGAGATGTCTGTGCCGGTCCTCAAGGGAGGACTGCTGGTGGGCAAGAGCAGAAATTGTTTTTGTTGTTGTTGTCACGTGTAAATAATATTGTTGTTAAAATGTAAATACTGGGGCATCCATCGCGTTTATTTTGGGTAATTATTGGGGTTTTCTTAAGCGGGCCGGAATTACATCATCTCCACTACCCTGGGGCCGGGTGGCTGTCGTGTACGACATGCGGATGTGCGTTGTTGTGCTGTGCCTCAGGGGATTGGATTCTCCTTCTCGTCACAGATCTTCAGCGCCTGCCACACTGGGTGTTACCTGGTGTGCTAACTGGACGAGGACTTAAAGGAGCAATTGAGCGCCCGTTCGTCATTCTGCTCTACTACTTGCTCTTTGATGTTGGACTTGAGCCGAGCAGATGGAACAACAACGTGGACACGCTCTAAGACACCACATTTCTGGGTTGTGCGCGTGTGCCATTCTTGCGTGTCGGTTGCCGTTGTTGTGCTTTGTGCCATTGTTATTCTTGTTGTTCTGTTCCGGTTCCTGATCCCTCCCCTTTCGTTACTTGTTTCGTTGTTGTTATAATCTCCGTTGTGTCTGGGGGACTCCTGATTGTGATGCCTTCGCCCGCATTATTTTGTTCTGTTTCAGCCGAGGACGGCTGGAATTTTCTCTACGGGGGTGGGTGGTGTAATGCGGGCGTAAATGGGCGGGCCGGATGTGACGATCCGAGAGGGAGGAGTCAGGGTCACGTGGGGGGAGATGGTATAGCGGGGAGACAGGAAGACATCTGGGTCAGTCGGGGGAGTGAAGAGTGGAGAACACGTTGGGTGGTCGCCGTGCCTCAGCCTGGTGGCTGAGGGGCTCATGACGGCGCCAGCCAGCGGGGTGGAAGAGAGAGTTGGGGATAGAGACAGAGAGTGGCGAGATCGCCACAGAGGCCACGCAGGGCAGAGGTTGGAGAGTGGTGAGATCGCCACAGAGGCCACGCAGGGCTGAGGTTGGGGAGTGGCGAGATCGCCACACACGGTAAGACTTGGCACCGTCGGCCAGCGGTGACCAAGCACGGAGGAACGACGGGCAGCGGTGGAGCTGCAGTGAGGGCAGCGGTGGAGCTGCAGTGAGTGCAGCCGGAGGACTGTACAGGAGTCTGCAGCGGAGCTGCAGAGGTGTGGAGGCTACGGGAGCGAGGGCAGCTATGGAGCTGCCAAGGGGAGAGCTATGAGCGAGGGCCGTGTGGGAAAAGTGTAAGAACCCGAATAAAGGACAACGGAGACAGACCCAGGATCGAGTCCTTTATTACATTTACATAGCAAAGGTCGGCACAGTGTAGATACAATGAGACAGAGTCATGACTTTGTGTTTATTTTATTCATAAGGCGAGAGAGAAATTGTGATGCCGCCGCCACGAAGCCGTTCAGCAGGCGCCCCATCTACGACCTCGCCACCACCAAGCGACGGAGCCGACCCCGCGTCCCCCTCACCTCACCTCACATGAACACACCCGCATGCATTTCCCCCCCCCCCTCCCATAGAGCTCCGAGGGGAGGTCACCTGACCGACCAGTTTTTATCCGAGAAGCCCTTATCGGGATTACTTTTCAGGGTTTCCGGCGACCAGGGAATTGGACGACCTCCCCCGACGCTACTTTGCACCACGGCGCTGCGACCGGCCTTAAGATGGTATGGTCGCGGCGAAGGGCATTCGGCCACCACGGTTGAAATGCATCCCCCCACACACACCCCCACGGGTCGACGAGACAGGCAGAGGAGGGACGGGGCGGCATAGTTTAGCGTGCCAAAGCGGGCTCGAGTGCGTAGGTGTCATTGTTAGGGAAGTTAAAGGATAGGGCGGGAATTGCAAATAATCAGAGAGGCGACTCGGGCGCATAGTGCGCAATTGATGGGCAGGTGGTGGAGACATGCGGAGGCTCCGCGCTTAACTTCCACAGCAGACCGTTGTGATGGACGCCGCTGCATAATGTGCATGACCAAGGCGCCATGCATGAGAAAGGGATTAATTAGAATTAATGCCACACACGCAGCGCATTTGATTAGTATAGCAAGGGCGCCCGGAACCGCCGCATGCGCGCTGATGGGCACGCGCCCATTGTTAAAAAAAAACTGGGAGGGGGCCGCCACCACGCTCGGAGCCGCATCCCTTTGATGTAGGAAGGATAAAAAGGGGGCGCAAAGGGGAGATCGCTCTCTCTTACTCCAGCACCAGGCGACAAGACGCTCTCCAGCCCAGCGACCCGGACGTCCGTGCGACGCATCGAGGTACGCTGCTAGCACGGGATCAACGGACCGCCGTGGGCACCTAACGTGAGTAAGAAGGCGAATTAGGATCATAGCCGATAAATAGGGAATAGGTCCAGGGGTAGTAGAATAGGCCAGCCTCGTCGATTCATACTGACTCAACAACCAGTTCCAGGTAGCAAACAATAAATCATTAATAGCGGATCGTGGCCTCGTGTGATCTCGTTGAGCAGTGTGAACGCGTGTAGTGCTGCATATACAGCGGCTCGCCTCGTGGGAGCGCTGCGCAGAGCGGCGCGAGAGTGGGTGTCGCGTGTGGAGCTGCGTGTGTGCGCGTGCGTTCACTCCGTGTATGATACAGGTGCGCGATCATAACGTGAGTAGTCAGTGTTGAGTTGGAGTGCACGGAGCTGCGTGTGTGTGTGTGGGTGTGCGTACGTTCGCTCCGTGTGGGTTGCAGGTGCGCGATTAGGAAAGGGAGGTATCGTGGTAGCGTAAAGGGGGGCATAATACTACTCAGTAACTAACCATGCCTACTACGCGGACCCGCGGTGGAGGGGAATCCTCGAGCGATGGCTCCCACACCATGGGTGAGGAACCCAGCAGCGGTTCGCCTAGCAGCGGGGGGGCGAGTGATGATGTTAGCCCGGCCGTTAGCATTATCGAGGGAGGGATCTCGGAGGCCAGTGACCGCGACAAAATTAAACACCGGAGATTAACTTTTCAAGATTTTTGTTCATTGCAAAATGAACAATAACATCTTCAAACGGTGTTTTTCGCATAATCTCATTCTCAACAGAGAGTAGCGGTGCAAGGGACGACGAGGCGGTGGTGTCCTGGGGACGAATTGCCGCGTGAGAACTAAGCGGAGTGACAGCGACGGCAGTGAGTTGTGACACAGGGCAGCAGCAGCAACCGTAGGAAGTTATCACTGAAGGCCGACGAGACAGAAGTGCCTAGGGCCTACAACTCGTGGCTCTTAACTTGAGGTGCATGCCCCCCCCCCCCCCCCCTGGGGGAGCGAGATGCGCTTTCTGGGGGGGTGCGAGACACGGACAGATTTTTTAGGGAAGGTAAATAATCGAAAATACAAATTAAGCACGGCCAAGTAAGTAGCAACTACCTTGTTCTTGGTTCTTTCAGTAAAGTCACGTAGAAGGGATATAATATAATAATAAAAATAAAACATAAAATAATTATCACGACGTATCGGCCACAACACAAGCAGCCGTCCTCAGGTGAAGAACAGAGCTGTCGGAAAAAAAAACATCGTCTCAAATTTTGTTTTATTATTTTATTATTTCCCTTCTACGTGACTTTACCGAAAGAACCATGAATATGAATCCCTGCAGTCACGAACGCTTTAAATCGAAAACCTTGTTTCATCAAACCCTGTGTGTTTGTTAACATTATACATTTGTTTAATGACTGAGAACCAAAGGGGTGCAATGCTGCAGTAAAGGATAAGAACCCACTGGTCTACAAGAACATCAATGGGGCTCTGCACAGAGCCCAGCAACAGCAGCAGTCTACGGAGTGCTGCTGTGGCTTGTCAACCCCGGGGTACGTGCGTAGCAGGGACGTGCGGTCAGGGGAGGCAGGGGAGGCACAGCCTCACCTGTCATACTCCAATAAAAATAGCTGTTACGAAAAGTAAAAAATAAACAAAAAATTACGATTTTTTCACTGATCTGTGTTATAAATGTCATTTCTGTACAAACTTCAATCACTTTTATAATAAAAATCGCCAAATTTGCGGAGCTCTGCTGCAAATACAGGGAGAGACGAGAGGTGAGGCAGCGACGAGCTCAGCCTCCCCTCTGATTGCGCAACCCCTCAGTAACTGGATGGAGCGCGGGCAATAAGCGCGTGCCTGTTACTATCTCAGTATGTCACCAATGTAATGTTTGTAGACCCCTTCATTTCATGTCCTCGCCTTACATACTCCAGGTAACTTATTTCACCTATGTGTATAAAGATATTAAGGCTTGCTGGTCTCGTCATGAAACTGCAATGAAAAAGCACAAGGGGAGGCAGCTATCACATCTGCCTCACTGAGGGGGGCATGACTAACACGCCCCCCTCAGCGAGGACACGCCCCCCCTCAGTGTGTAAATTTGGCTCTGATACCAGCCATTGCCTCCCCAGCCATTGACCTCACCGCACGTCACTGGTGTGTAGTGGGTCAATAACTAGAGGAGAGTCTCTCTGAGGCAACTCGTATTTTTATTAACAACAAATCCCTAACACAAAGGGGTAACAGCCCCTTACACCCGATATACTGAGGAGGTAGTCCCTTCGGACTAATATGCCTCTCACTGGCTATTCTAATCCTACTTGAGTGAAGCTTGGTCTTCACAAGTATATCAGCTTCGAGCCGACCCTTGCCAGGGGTACGGCTCTGCCCTTGGGCTCTACTCTTCAGGAGGCTCTTGGTCTTCGGGTGGACGACGACTGCCAGGACCGTTCAGAGGTCCGGCTTTTATACAGAGCCGTGGCTCGCTCCGCCCCGGCCACGCCTTCCTTCCAGAACCTTCCACCAGGTCCTGGGAGGGTGACGTCATCCCCCAGCCCCCTCCTGGGGTCTGGGGTCCGCGTCACTGGATTCGCTATCGCTTAGGGCAGGGGTGGAGAATCGTTTTTCTGCCAAGGGCCATTTGGATATTTATAACATCATTCGCGGGCCATACTAAATTATCAACTTTAAAATTAGCCTGTTATATTTGGTCAAACATTTAATTAACTCACCCCTAATGCGATGGCTGGAACTGCTTCTCTTTGGCGAGGCGTGTGATGTTAGCTGGTATATTGATGATGTTGCTACTCGCAACTGCTTTTCCAGGTTTGCTCCTAGATTCATTGAATTTCGAGTCCCGCCTGCGGTTTCCTTGGCAAGGCCACACCAAATGATTCGGTCCGCTGGCCGGACGTTCCCCCCCCTGCCATAGTCCTTCGACACTGGGATCAGTCACTCTACCGCCCCCTATCGGCACGTGTGGGATACTACCAGCTGACAGCATGGGAATTGCACAATAACACCTCGACACGTGGACCCCTGGGGAGTCACGTGGCAACGTCCCCGGGGGGGCCACGTGAGGTGATTTATAAACGTGTGAAATCACATCATACCTGAGAGTCATTGGGTGAATTAATCACATTGTTTGAATCTGAGAAAATAAAATAACTACGATGACATTTGATCCCACGCGGTCACCTAGAACGATATAAAAGTCGTTTATAAACTCACCGATCGTGATACAATGCGGGCTTCCAAGGGCAATCCGCGAGCGCGAGCGAATCACGCCACGCCGATGCAGAGCGTCCGCTACAATTTGTTTGAATTCTCCCGCAGTTGACTCGCTCGTTAGGGCCGTCCATAAATGACGTCACGCGATTTTGGGCAATTTTTGACCCCCCCCCCTCCCCCCATCGTCACACGGCGTCACAAAAAGTCAGACCCCGCCTCAAATATGACGTCACAAAGCTCTTTTTAAAGTAGGATATTTTTCATCTATTTGTATCTTTATTTATGCCACTTTCATACAGTAATCCATAATATAGGTGTTTTTTTGGGTTAGATAGCGTACATTTCAATGTGTTGAGCGAGTGGTGGCATACGGCAGCAGGGTTCTGTCCCCTGCCGAAACGCGATATTGCGTGACGCGACGGGAACTGTTAGCGATCGTACATTTTGTTCGCCAGTACCGGCCGTACCTGTATGTAAGGAAATTCCTCGTGTGCACTGACCAGGCGGCCTTGCAATATTCGTTGAAATTGGACCAACCATCGGGGCAATTGCCTCGATGTTTGGAATCGTTACAGAAATTTTCCTTCGATATCACGTACTGTAAGGGTACTCGCCATGCCAACGTGGACGCTCTCTCCAGGTTGCCACCCACTCCTCCCTGCGCCTGTCTGACAGGTACGCACCACTGTGCAGCGCTGCCTACCTCGCCCTGTCCGGTTATGGGGGCAATGTCGAACGATGAAGGCCAGGATGTACCCGTTGGCGCCGACGATACACTGCGTTTGCCGCACTCGGTGTGGCTACGCGAGCAGGAGGCCGATGCCTCTCTGGCTTCGCTGCGGAAACTGATCGGGAAATCCAGAGATCATTTAGCAGGATGGAAATGGCAGATGTTCCGGGGCCAGGCGAGACTATTGATGTGTACTGATGGATTGTCTGACCATTCACGCCTGGTCGTTCCGACATCCCTTCGCCACGACCTGCTCCGCGCTCTGCACGCTGACAAATTGATGCACCTCGGCGTGCAGAAAACGTTGGCCGCGATGCAGCAGGATTTCTTTTGGCCCGGCATGACGGCGGATGTCACTGACTTTGTCCGGTCATGCCATGATTGTGCGAAGAGGAAACCGCCACTACGTTCGATTGAGATATCTCGTATCAATGAACTAGTTGCTCTGGACATCCTGGGCCCGTTCCCTCCATCGGCTAGGGGAAACAAATACCTTTTGGTCGGGGTCGAATATTTTTATCGATGGCCTATGGCCTGGCCTCTGCCTGACCAAACGGCCGCGTCCATCACCGAGGCTTTCTTGAATGGTTACGTCATGGATAAAGGACTTGCCGGGTTCTGGCGTGCCGAATGTGCCACTTGCCTCGCCCGATGATTTTGAGGGACAACGAGACCCCGGACGTCCCTCCTCCAACGGGACCTATCCCAGATACGACCGAAACCGAACATTCTTCTTCTCCACGGCAAACATGCGCGACAAACGAAGAGGGTCCTGCATCGCGTACGTGGTCGAAATCTCTTCCGTTTCGTTAGTAATGATTGCCTTGCGGTCTGTTACCCTGTTGTTACTGCGCTACAGGGGTGCCCTAATGTATGTCTGTTGTTAATGGTTGAATTCCTCGGCGCATAGACGCCTACTCCCCCCCTTACCTTGTTAATGCGTCTCAGACGCCCTAATAATTATCTAAATTGGATTCGGCTTGTCACCCTTTTCCCAGCCGAGATGGCTGACTTTTTACACCGGGGGGGGGGGGGGGGGGGTGATGTAATATGAGAATATATCCGGCTCACTGACGTATCACAACTTGTCATGGTGATTGGCTCTGCCGGTCCTGGTTTACAGCCATTGGGGGGAAGCCTGGGGGCATTGCCCTGACGTGATGGAAGGGTGACAGCTATGGAGATTGGTTCTGCTGGCTTTAGCCTCAGCCAATGGGGAGATGAGTCAGGGGCGTGGTCCCGGGAGCTGACGAGGGAGCCTGGAAGATTCGATGCAGGCTAACGAGGATTGGCGGAAGCGTACCACGTGACCCGGGTATTAAATAGGGGTAGAGAGGAACGACACGTGGTCAGAACGGGAACGGAGGAAGGGGCCACGCGGGAGCGGGGCTCCGAGTTGCCACGTGGCAGTGCGTCTCTCTCGGTCTATCTGTCCCTTCACGTTGCCTATCAGCAGCGTGAAGTAGTTGTAACCTAAAGCGAAGTCGTCTCAAAGAGCTTTATTACATCTGTATGACTATGTCTGTATGATTGAATGTCTGTTTGACTGTATGTCTGTGCCTCCACATCAATATTTTTGACAGAAAGAAGTGAATTAATGATGGGACCTTTTTGCCAGTGTTAAGAAATGATGAAAAACAAGAATAGGTTTAACCCTTTCTGGCAACAACACGGGAGTTGTGTTAAGACGTTCAAACACCAAATAGAAACTTTTTGCAGGGAATCAAGTTACTGCATTAACCACACACAGTACTTGTGACAAAACCTACAAACAAGCTCTGATAATTCATGTGTAGTGACTAACTCGGAGACGATAAGACTTGGAGGCACTTCTTTATTGACGAGCACCATCGGGATTAACACAACCATCGGGTTGCGATCGAAACGTCAATGTTTTTTGCTATTTTTGTTACATTTTTTGTTATTTTTGTTAAATTCCTGCAGTCACGAAAGCTTTAAGTGAAGGGATAAAACGACGTTTCGGTTGGGTCCACCTTCTTCCGGAAGACTCTTCCTGTTACGGAAGACTCTATCCGTTCCGGAAGTTCTTCCCGTTCCGGAAGACTCTTCCTGTTCCGAAAGCCCCTAGCCGTTCCGGAAGACTCTACTCATTCCGGAAGACTCTTTCTGTTCCGGAAGCCTCTAGCCGTTACGGACGACTCTACCCGTTCCGGAAGAATTTTCCCGTTCCGGAAGATTCTTCCCTTTCCGGAAGAATCTTCCAGTTCCGGAAGACTCTTCCAGTTCCGGAAGGGCAGTGGAATGGCTCTCAGACTCCGTGTTCATCCTGGAGGTGCACACGCATGCCCAGTAGGGGCAGGCCACGGAACGTTACGACAACAAGTTCAAGTTCATTTATTAGGTATTGCCCTGTGAGCCACTCGGCTCTTGAATCGGGTGCAACCGCAACAAACAAAAAACAAAAACATGAACAATATTTGACTGAATGCAAACAGAAAATCCAAAAAAAGACAGCTAAATATTGCAGAAAAAGCACCGTACACCAACGCTGTGTGCAAAAATCCCAGTGGGATGCAAGTCAAACAACAACCACAAGACAACTTAGATTAAGGCCATCAGTCTACTACAACAAACAAACATGGCCAAACCAAAAAACTTTTTGAAAATCACCAAAATAAAGCCATAAAAGCACTGAAACAGTGGTCATAGGAACTGTGACCGAATTTCCACAATAAACGACGTAAACAACATGTACTACCAAACTCTGCAGCCATAGCTGGCTGCATGAGTCACTCCACAACAGCAGGAGCATCAGTCGGAGTATCAATATTTTTCAATGCACCTTAAAGATCAGCACACTAAATCAAAACACAGATCATACTTTGCAGCGATCATCCGGAGCGAAAAATTGTCATCGAAAGAATGACGCTACCTCGGAGTAAACTTGTCAATGTCACAACGGATTTAACTGGAAAAAATGTTGGGCTGCTGTAAAGAATCTAGGATAAAGTGAAAGAGGAAAACCCTGTCCAGGATCTTATTTTCCTTCACTGCATCATCCATCAGGAATCCCTGTGTAAGTCTGTATTGCAGCTTAATCATGTAGTGATCCAGTCGTAAAACTTGTGAACTTTATACGAGCAAGGGGACTTCAGCACCATCAGTTTATTACGTTCCTGGAGGAAACTGATGCGGGTCATCAGGACTTGCTGTACCACTCTCGTGTCCGCTGGTTAAGTTTGCGGAAAGTGTTACAACGAGTGTGGGAGCTGAAAGAGGACATCATTGCATTTTTGGAGTTGATGGGGAAATCTGACGAATTCCCTGAGCTAAGCGACAAGAACTGGCTTAGTGACTTTGCGTTTGCTGTGGACATATTTTCACACATGAATGAGCTGAATTTTAAACTGCAGGGGAAAGATAAGTTTGTTCACGACATGTACAAACTTGTGAAAGCCTTCAAATCCAAGCTCACTTTGTTCTCCGGACAAATTGTGAACAAATCTTTCGCTCATTTCCCCACACTTGCCATGCAGGAAGAGGCACCACGAAACGCAAAAAAATACAGCAAATCGCTTGAGGACCTGCACAGAGAATTCTGCCGTAGATTCTCTGATTTCGAAAACATTGAACAGTCACTTCAGCTGGTGTCCTGTCCCCTGTCGCAAGACCCTGAAACAGCACCACAGGAGCTGCAGTTGGAACTGATAGATCTTCAGTCTGACTCCGTCCTAAAGGAGAAGTTCAACTCTGTTAAACGGAATGACTTTTATGCTTCACTTAACAGAGCCACGTTTCCAAACCTCCGGAGGACTGCACAGAAGATACTGACTTCGGTTGGCTCAACTTATGTGTGTGAGCAGACATTCAGCATCATGAACGCCAACAAAGCCCGTCACAGACCAAAGTTAACGGATCAGCACCTCAGATCTATCCTGAGAATTGCCACAACCAAAATAACTCCAGACTTGGATGCACTGGCAAAAATAGGAGATCAACAACACAGTTCCCATCTGAAACTGAAAGTGATGATCTATTGCTGCAGCGAAGTTGCAGCCAAATCTCCATCACACAGCCTGCGTGGCTGCTCTAACCTGTTAATGTAGATAATAAAGAAGTTCAAGTGAGGTAATTGGTTTGGACGCAGACATGTTTTTGTATTGTTTTTGTATTGTTCATGTTCGTGCAATTTGTTAAATTTCCTTGCAAATAAATGCTTTGCTACCTGTTAAAGGCCAAATTATTTCATGTAATAATTTTTACATGTCATTTATATTAGTTCACACAAACACTCCATCCATCTGTTCTTGGCCCGGCCCCTATGTCAAATTTTAGAAGCCATTGTGGCCCGCGAGTCAAAACGTTTTCCCACCCCTGGGCTACACCCATTTCAAACCTTTAAAACAGTCTGCCTCAGCAGCTTTCCTCTTTTTTTCCCTTCTGATGAGGATTGCTTGAGTTGTGATTGAAACGTCGTAGTTTTTTGTTAATTTGTGTTATTTTCTTTGAACCTATCTAGATGACTTTACCGAAAGACCCAAGTAATACAACAACAGGGAGTTTTAAATGAATGAGTTCATAAATCTAGGCGATGATTTAAAAGTGCAGCACAGCTCTCAGTGGGCTTCCTAAAATTGGAAGGGAAGAGCGTTCCAGACGGGCACAGAAGCAGTGCATCTGAAAGCGCTGTGCGATGAAACGGTGACCACCGTCTTTGTTTGACGGCTAGTATTGTATAGTAGTGTATAGTGTAGCGTAGTGTGTAGTGTAGTTTAAATATCATCTAAAAGCCCGCGCGATGATGCGGTGACCACCATGTTTGTTCGAGGGCCAGCCCCAAAAGCCGCTGCTGCTGCTGCTACGAAGATGATGAGCTGAGTTCGCGTGACGATGGTTTATGCTGATTGGACGAGACCAGCAAACTATTGTGGTTCATTTGTGGCAAGAACTTTGTGTAATGAGTGCGACCTTCAGTGCCGATTTAAGCTAGTGCGGGGCCTGTAGCATATCTTATAAAGGGGCCCTAAATAAAAACACACAAATATTAAAGCACAATTTTTTTACTTGCATCGTAAAGTAATTGTATTTTTTTCATTTGCTATACAGCCAGATAATACGATAAATCGCTAACCTTAAATACCCAGTCGTTCATAAAAGTTCAAGGCAGTATAGTACTATAATAATAGAGCAAGTGCAGGATCACTGAACTGGAATTGATAGCTTCAAAGCATTTAGTGCGGAGCCCTTGAAAGTGCGGGGCCCAGTGCATATGCTACTTTTGCTACTAGGATAATATAATCCGGCACTGGCGACCTTATAATAACACATATATTTGTTTGGCAAACTAGAGACCAACGCAGCTCGGAGAGCACTGGACAGACACGGTGTGGGATCTTGCAGTACCCGTCACGACACTTACTTCCACCACCATCATCATCATCATACTCAACTAGGGCTGCAGCTATTTGCATTGGAGGATAGATAACCGACCGGTAAACTTCACGGCTTCGTGGCGGACGGATAAGAGTATTGTAATGTGCACTTTGGTACGGAGACCGAGCGACTGATATCATCTTATCTGCAACTTGGGCAGTTGAGAAATCCACTTCTGGCCAATGACATCGACATCGAGTGGAGAAGAGAGGGTGGGATGGACCTTGCTTGCAAATAAAATCACACACATCGTCATTCAGGGATGTTCTGCCACAAAACAACAACATAACTGGAGTTATTTCTTCGTATTATTACACATCCCATCGGCCACCCAGTCGGCATGTCTTGGGAGTTACATCACTTCAGCCAACATTAAGTGTCTCTTCAGCAGTCAGGCTTGAACCAAGCAATCAATACTGGTGAAAAACTGTCCGATGGTTTAAATGTGTGAGCTAGTTTTGTGACAATATTATACAAAAAAAAAGTCAGGGTTATTTTTCTTATTTTAACAAATCACATAGGGTATATATCTATCTATATTTGCTTGTCAAAGACATGTTCAGGACTGACTTCAATTAACATGAACGCGTGTAACGAATTCTCTTTTAGGAATTAAAATCAGGCCTTTTTTGTTGTTTGATAGTCGGCAAGGTCTTGGTGCATCTTTTTAAAGGCCGTAAATTAGTTTTTGTTAAGCCTCGATTCGTTCAGGGCTCTCTGGTGGAGTGATTGTGTCGTGGTTCAAAAAGGGAGACCAAGGCTTCTTTAGATTTTGAAAATGGCTGCTCGATCAATTTTCAAGATGGCTGCCCGACAGATTTTCAAGATGGCTGCTGGATAGATTTTTAAAATGGCTGCCCGACAGATTTTCAAAATGGCTGCCTGATCCATTTTCAAGATGGCTGCTTGATCGATTTTCAAGATGGTTCCTTGATCGATTTTCAAGATGGCTGCTCAATAGATTTTCAAAATTGCGACCCGATCGCTTTTCAAGATGGCTGCCCGATAGATTTTCAAAATGGCTGCCCGATTGATTTACAAAATGGCTGCCCAATCGATTTTCAAAATGGCCACTTGATCGATTTTCAAAATGACTGTCCGATCGTTTTTCAAGATGGCTGCTCGATCGATTTTCAAGATGGTTGCTCGATCGATTTTCAAAATGGCTGTCCGATCGTTTTTCAAAATGGCTGCTCAATCGTTTTTCAAGATGGCTGCTTGATCGATTTTCAAGATGGTTGCTCAATCTATTTTCAAAATGGCTGTCCGATCGATCTTCAAAATGGCTGCCCGATCGATTTTCAAGATGGCTGTCCAATTGATTTTCTAAATGGCTGCCTGGTCGATTTTAAAGATGGCTTTCTGATCGATTTTCAAAATGGCCACCTGATCTATTTTCAAAATGACTGTCTGATCGATTTTCCAAATGGCAGCCTGATTTATTTTAAAGATGGCTTTCCGATAGATTTTCAAAATGGCCACCTGATCTATTTTCAAAATGACTGTCTGATCGATTTTCCATATGGCAGCCTGATCGATTTTCAGGATGGCTGTCCGATCAATTTTCAAAATGGCTGTCTGATCGATTTTCAAAATGTCTGCCCGATCGATTTTCAATATGGCTCTCCGATCGATTTTCAAAATGGCACTCGATCTATTTTCAAAATGCCTGTCCGATCGATTTTCAAGATGGCTCCTCGAACGATTTTCAAAATGCCTGTCCGATCGATTTTCAAGATGGCTCCTCGAACGATTTTCAAGATGGCTGCTTGATCGATTTTCAAAATGGCTGCTCGATAGATTTTCAAGATGGCTGTCCGATCGATTTCAAAATGGCCACCCGATCGATTTTCTAAATAATTGTCCGATTGATTTTCAAAAAGGCTGCCCAATCGATTTTCAAAATGGCTGCCCGATCGATTTTATAGATGGTTGTCCGATCAATTTTCAAAATGGCTGCCAAATCGATTTTCAAGATGGCTGTTTGATCAACTTTGAGCCGGGTGGTGCCAGATTGACTGAGCAGAATCGATGATATATTTGCCTCGATTCACGATCCAAAACGACCATATATGGGGTGCAAAGACATGGCCCCCTTCAGCTAAAGCTATGGCCACTTACTTCCATACATGGGGGGCAAATCTGTGATTGGTGATTTTTTTCAGATGGGCAAATCCCTGATCGATAATTTCGTCGGGCGGGCAAATCTGTGATCAGTGATTTCATCAGCTGGGCATATCTGTGATCAGTGATTTCGTCAGGTGGGCAAATCTGTGATCGGTGATTTTGTCAGGTGGGCAAATCTGTGATCAGTGATTTCGTCATATATGCAAATCTGTGATCAATGATTTTGTCAGGTGGGCAAATCTGTGATTGATGATTGTCGGGTGGGCAAACCTCTAATCGATTTTATAGGGAGTACGATTTTATCGCTCTATTACAGCGCTTTATAATCATACAAAGTGTGTGGGAGTCACCTATGTTTGTGTAGAGGTGATCGCCACTCACCATTCAATAACCTGCAGTACCACGGGGTGTCAACAGGGTGCAGCAGCGTTACCTCACTGGGGGAAATGCCGTGGGTCAAACAGAGGTGACAGCGGATCCAAATAACGAATCCTACTGGGGAAATACCCGGGATCAAATAGAGGTGAGAGCGGATCCAAACGACGGATCCTGAGGGGATGATGTCACCTCACAGGGTAAACCAGAAGGTTCCAGAAAGGGGGCGTGGCTTGGGCGGAGCCAGCCACAAACCGGTATAAAAGCCAGAGCGCTGAGAGCTCTGGCTCAGTTTATCTCCACACGAAGACTGAATCCCGGGCTGAAGATAGGACCCTGGACCCCAAGCTCTACAGTCCTTCTCCGGGCTGGAGCTCAGTGAGGCAGTGGTCAGGACCCACACACCAAGTGGTCGGGTCAGTCAGCCTCCCCTAGAACCTAGCCGGAGGACGTTAGGCTAACGGGTCACCAGTGTTAGGTCCCGCCGAGTCCGGAGGCCATACCTCCCCTAAGGGGACTGTCATACCCCTTGTGTGTGTTAGGGATTGTGTCGAAGAAAGACAATAAAAGTAGTGTGCCTCATAAAGATGTTTATTCGTCAATAATTACAACACTACATCTGTATAGTTTTATTTTTGGGGGTGGAATACGTATACATTTTTTTACTTCCCCAGATAACACTATTAATTTCTTAACACTAACTTATAGCTGTTGCATCTTACGGAAAAGCATTTTTGTTTGTCTGTGTCCACCTTTCTTGTAATGCTTTTAACGGACAAACTATTGGGTTTACATTTTCATAAAGTACACAAATGCAATAAACTAAGCACCCGAATGAACACTTGCTATTTATTTTTGCCCTTGGTCCAATCTAAACTAGGAAGATCAAACTTTGTAGAATGTACGCTAACCTGCTACCATGCGATCTTCACACGACACTGTAAAAACGCTTGCTTAGCGACAACGGGAGGCTCTTTCGCGTTAAAAACTTGGCAGTGGTCATTTTGTTAAAAAAAAATGCCAAAAAAAAATCAAGCCTCCAAGACAAAAACAAACACGAAGAGTGGCGGCACTGTGGCACACGAAACAAACAGTGCAGAAGTAGCGCACCTCAGCAGCACGGGCTGAGAAAACTGCAGAGCAGCGTGCATCAAGACAAGCCAGAGGCTGCACAGACACTGCTGCAGCACGGGCTGAGGGAACTGCAGAGCAGCGTGCATCAAGACAAGCCAGAGACTACACAGACACTTCTGCAGCACGGGCTGAGGCAACTCCAGAGTAGCGTGCATCAAGACAAGCCAGAGACTGCACAGACACTGCTGCAGCACAGGCTGAGGGAACTCCAGAGCAGCATGCATCAAGACAAGCCAGAGACTGCACAGACACTTCTGCAGCACAAGCTGAGGCAACTCCAGAGCAGCGTGCATCAAGACAAGCCAGAGACTGCACAGACACTGCTGCAGCACAGGCTGAGGGAACTCCAGAGCAGCGTGCATCAAGACAAGCCAGAGACTGCACAGACACTGCTGCAGCACGGGCTGAGGGAACTGCAGAGCAGCGTGCATCAAGACAAGCCAGAGGCTGCACAGTGCCCTCTGCAGAATAGGCTTTGGAGGGCTTCATGAGACCTCCTTTGCCAGTATTAAATGATAATGGCGTTTTCCCTTTTCTGTAAATAAACAGGTGTTAGGATGTTAAAACACCAAATTAAAACCTTTGCAAGGAATCATGTCTGCATTAACCACATATACTTGGGGGGGTCCACTTCTTATAACTTTTTCTTCAGGCTTTCTGAAACACCCTTGTCATCATCATCCAGTTGACAGATAAATGGACAAACGGAACGACGGGCTTTTAAAATAGATCAGTATCTATGCATGTATATGTTATTTTTTCAATAGAAGACAAGTTTTTAAATGTTTTTTTACCCCCGGGCAAAGTCGAGTAATTCCTGATGGTATAGAGATATATATGTGTATATATAAATATGAAGATATGTGTGTATATATAAATGTGCTGCAAATTCCCGCCTATTTATTTACGAGGCGTGTCGGAAAAACTTAGGGGGGGGTGTGGGGGAGTGACGTCATTTTCACGCGATGAGAACTGGCGGCCATTTTGGGGAGGGAAAAACCCCTATTTTTAATATTATTACTATAAATATCACAATATACAATTCACGTGCGGTGTCGTAGGATACGATTAGCACTAATAACGATAAATAATAGTGAAAATGAATTGAAATTATAATTAATGATTGACGTCAACGCACAGCTTTACCCCCCCCCCCCCCAGCCAAAGGTCCCCTCCGTAAGATGGCGACGGCGGCTTCACTTTGGCGCCAAAATGTTGAAGTTAATCTTCTCTTAGCAACCAACCAAGCAAGGAGGGAGGGGCGGACATTCACCACAGACATCCTCGTGTGGTCGAGCGTCGCTCTCAAGAACATCGTGGCACGGACGGCGTCAACTTTTAACGAGTTTTTCTCCTCACCTCCTGCTCACGACCGTGAACATTTAAAGCGACGGAACCATCGATACACGCGGTACTTTATATCGACCATCGATACACGCGGAACTTTATATCGACCATCGATACACGCGGTACCTTATATCGACCATCGATACACGCGGAACTTTATATCGATCCTCTGCTCCAACTTAACCACCACCACGCGGCCGAACGCCTCTGTTGTTTTTTCCGACGCGACTCTCCTCACCGCGGTGCGTCGCGGTTTTTAGGATTGTTTTGTTATTTTCTGGAGGAATCCGATCTTATTGTTATCCCCTCCCCACGCGCCCTCAGATGTCCAGTAGTTTGTGTCGATTTTTGTTCTTTAAAACACAAAGTAGGTAAAAGCGAGCGGCCAGGTGCGATTGTTTTAACGTTTTAATTTAATTGTCCCGCGATGCGGTTTACGATGCTCGCCCCCTCGTTAGTTCGCCTCCAGGTCGAGAGATGAAGGCGGTCGAGGAGGTGGACGAGATAGAGGAGGTGGAAGAGGCGGAGGAGGCGGTGGAAGAGGTGGACGAGGAGGCGGAGGAGGCGCGCGAGGTGGAGGTGGTGGACGAGGCGCCACGCGGCGGAGGTGGACGACGCGGACGACACGGACGAGGCTGAAGGTGGACGAGGAGGTTGTGGGGTGGTAGGTGAGGTAGAGGGGTACGAGGTGGAGGTAGAAGGGATCGTGGTGGACGAGGTGGAGGTTGTGGGGTGGTATGTGAGGTGGAGGGGTTCGTGGTGGACGAGAAGGAGGTGGAGGGGTTCGTGGTGGACGAGGTGGACGAGGTGGTGGTGCAGGAGAGATGGGAGGCCGAGGGGAAACTTTGAATCGATGTGAATGTAAGTGACGCGCTACCAAAAACAAAAGCCTTTTGGTTGACGGTAAAGTGTAACACAAATCCTATTGACTTCAATCAATACAGTGTGTGTATTGTTGTACGTGGACAGACGGATTTACGAAGGTTATGTGTGCACCATTGTCTGCTGGACATACTTGATGCGATGATTCTTCCTCTTTTTAAAAAGTCTTCCAAGAACATCTTTGCCCTAAACCCGAAACGCTTTATTATTGATCCGCCTTTTACAGTATTGTATATCTCCCAGAAGTATTTTCTCCTGATAGGTATGGTTTGTATCTATTTAAATATACCTTGTATCGTCAATAAACGGTTACTAAATTAGTGAGAAAGTAATCGACTACCGTGGGCTTTCTTAAGGCAATCGGTAAAATAATATATATTTGAAGCTTTTATTTATTAGGCCCCAGCGCTCGTTTCCGGCCAAAGGTAAAATTTCGTCTTAAAATATATTATTTATTTTAACGTAAGATTACAATGCAGTTTACAAGGGGCAACTTTACCATAAAAAGTGTAAAGAAATGTGATTTTGTTAAGTGAAATCGTTTACATTAAGACTATGCTATACTATATAGTAAACCACGCATGGTAAATTATGTTGAACGTTATTAACGTGCAAAACGTTTAACCGGTGTTTTTAATATACAGTATAATGTTATACTGGTAGGAACGAAGTGGACCAGACCACCAATAGATTAATGTGTCCGTCCGTTCGTCTGTCCGACAAGATGGCCACCCGCTCCCCCTGCGATCTGTGAACTAAACAAGATGGCCGTCGCTTCCGGCGCCTCACGGCGAAACTTTAAACTTCGCTTCAAAATTACTTTACTGAAACGCAGCACGTTTTTTAAAAAAAATACTTTACTGAAACGCAGCACGTTTTTTTAACACAGAGACAAGAAACATTTATTAACACAGACGAGATACATTTAATCGCCTTATTTGTGCACGAAAAGCACGGCGCGAGGCCTAGTGCGGCAGGCTTCGCGAGGCCTTGTGCGGCAGGCTTATTAACAGAGATGAGATACATTTAATCGCCTTAATTGTGCACGAAAAGCGCGGCTTCGCGAGGCCTACTGCAGAGGCTTTGCGAGGCCTAGTGCAGAAGGCTTCGCTAAGTTTACTGCAGAGAAGGCTTCGCGAGGCCTAGTGCAGCAGGCTTCGCGAGGCCTAGTGCGGCAGGCTTCGCGAGGCCTAGTGCGGCAGGCTTATTAACACAGAAACGAGATACATTTAATCGCCTTATTTGTGCACGAAAAGCACGGCGCGAGGCCTAGTGCGGCAGGCTTCGCGAGGCCTAGTGCGGCAGGCTTATTAACACAGAGACGAGATAAATTTAATCGCCTTATTTGTGCACGAAAAGCGCGGCTTCGCGAGGCCTGCAGAGGCTTCGCGAGGCCTAGTGCAGAAGGCTTCGCTAAGTCTACTGCAGAGCAGGCTTCGCGAGGCCTAGTAGCAGGCTTCGCGAGGCCTAGTGTGGCAGGCTTCGCGAGGCCTAGTGCAGAAGGTGGTGGTCAATTAATCTCAGATGTGATCGTTTGGAAATGAAAGACTACGAGTCTTTAAATCTCACAGCGTTTCTTGTCAAAACAAACACTTTTAATTAACGTTACACTAGAATACAGTAATTTTTTCTTTAACTCCTCTATACCCGGTCGATATCCCTGTACCGGTACTAAGTATTATTCCTACCAGCCCACCCCGCAGGGTCCTGTTCACTTTAACTTGTTCCCGCCAAAAGGTGTTGTGGAAATGGCATTTTAAACGTTTATAGAGTTTTGTTAATTTAACATGCGGTTTCTAATGGCAGCTTTACCTCGAACATTGTAAGAAACGTGATTCATTTATGATTATATTTAACACATTATGACATGTTCAATAATGATCGTTAACAGCTGCATTGTTTACATCATGAGATGATATTACTGCAATAAAGTTATGGATGCAATAAAGTTGTTTACACACTTGTGAAGTATTGGAAAATGACGGCAGGAAACTCCTTGACGGGAACACACTTCTTTTATTAAATCTTGACTTGTAACAATACAACGCGTGGCCTCTCTTCTTCACAATGCGGTCACCATACAACGGTACAACTCGTGACCTCTTCTTCTTCACCCTACGCTTCTCTTGACTCTCTGGATTCTGTGCTGCTGGCTCTCTGTGCCTCGTGTAGACTCCGCGCCTCGGCTACACTCTTCTCTCGCCTCGTGTAGACTCTGCGCCTCTGCTACACTCTCCACTCGCCTCGTGTAGACTTTGCATCTCTCTCTCTGGCTACACCGTATGCATACTCGGCTCGTGTAGACCTTCCTCTCTCTCTGGCTACACCGTATGCATACTCGGCTCGTGTAGACCTTTCTCTCTGGCTACACACTATACATCACTCAGCTCGTGTAGACCGTTCTCTCTCTCTGGCTACACACTATACATTACTCAGCTCGTGTAGACCGTTCTCTCTCTCTGGCTACACACTATACATTACTCAGCTCGTGTAGACCGTTCTCTCTCTCTGGCTACACACTATACAGTACTCTCCTCTACTCTCCATTACTCTCCTCTCCGGGCTCTATCTCTGCACCTTCGTCTTCATTCTTAGATGGTTCCACTTCTGCCCCCTGCTCCTCTGTGCATCACCTTATATACCTCTTCTTCCCGGGAGACGGAGCGGATGCGGACCTCAACGTCGGCACCGCTCCTCAGTTACCCAATCCCCACGCGCTATCCCTACGATCCGGTTCCGCTCAGCGCGTGTTTCCACTCCCCGACCAATCACACCGCGCTGCTACTCGATCACTCCCTCTGGGCGCGTCACCGGCACACAGCCAATCAGCAGCACTACCCCCACCCGCGCACTGACGCCTGCTCCTCCCCGTCAGCGCGCGTCACCACACACACACCCGTACATACGCGCTGGCACACGACATATACCCCCAGCGCGTATCACCACTACATCACCCCCTCCCACATAGCTCGCAGCCGGCCCGGCTGCTAACAACAACCAACCGCGACGATAAAACGACAACCAACAAAAAAAAACCCCGTAACCCCCCGAGTGTGCCCCGTAACATAACACAACAACAACAACAACAAGAATAACTATGTACAGATTGACAATGAACACGAAAAGTCAACAATAACACGATACGAGCAAATTCGAAAAACGAACGCGCCCCACGTCCCTGCGACTACACGCAGTGACGAGGCGCTCCAACTGCCCCGACTCCTCACGAGGCAGGTCATGCAAAGTAGCACGACCTGGCGCGAGTCTGTCTGGCTGGTCCATCGTATGGGGCGGGACACTGACGACCGTCCGGCGGTTCCGGCTGCTCCAGACGGCGCGGAACGGGCCTGAAAGGGCCGGCCCCGCCGCGGAGATCCGGCCGCCGGTGATCGGCAGCTGTCAGTTCCGAGACACCTGGGAGCAGATCAGGCGAAAATACGTGTGGATCAGGCAGAGACATTTCCCCCTCTGGGTCGCCGGTCACGTCACACGCCCGGCCATCACGACACAAGGGGAGGCCATATGGAGGCGAGAACGGTTTCAGTCGGGAGGGGTGAACGTACCAACGGCGCTTTCCCCACTTTATCTGAACGCACTGGGGCCGTGCAACGCGCACGACCTCCACGGGTCCCCTCCACGGTCTCAACAATTTAGGCGACGTAGCCAAGGGTGCCTGAGGGCAATGCAGCCAGGCCCTGTCACCTGGTTTCCATTCGTGCATGGACACCTTCCGTGCCCGCAACCGTTCATTAGCAATTTGGCGAGCCCGCGAATTAAGCCGTGCGGCCTCCCTCGCCTCTGTCAGCTTGTGAATATTAAACTTAATATGTTCTGCCAAATTAGAATTAGTTCGTGGAGCGGACAGGCCAAGTTGCGTTTCCATTGGCGGGTCAGCTTCCCGACCGTACATCAAATAGAATGGGGAAAACCCCGTAGCTGCATGGGGGGCCATTCTATACGCGGCAAGGACTCCCGGGACCTGCAGGTCCCAATCTACATGTGCCTCGCACACCTGCTGGCACAGCATGGAAGTCAAAGTTTTGTGGAGTCTCTCCACCATCCCGTCAGTCTGCGGGTGGTACGGGGAGGTACGCACCTTCTTGGTACCCAACAGATCGCACACCTCTTGCAACAATTTACTCGAAAAATTTTTACCTTGGTCGGTCAGCAGGCGTTCGGGAGCCCCCTTGTCCAGGACATAGCCCTGGACGAAGGCATCCGTCACAGCCGCTGCCGACTGGTTAGCGAGAGGCCACGCCATAGGCCATCGGGTAAAGTATTCGACCCCCACTAACAAATATTTATTCCCTCTCGGCGTGACTGGGAAGGGCCCCAAAATATCGAGTGCAACGAGCTCGTTGGTACGCGAGACCTGAATAGATTGCAGCGGTGGATTAGCTGCCACGGCCGGTGGTTTACGCCTGGCGCACTCAACGCACCCCTTCAGAATATGTACCACATCACTTCCCATTCCCGGCCAGTAATAGTCACGCTGAAGCAGGGCAAGCGTCTTGTTAACTCCCAAGTGCAAGAGGCGTTCGTGTGCCGCCAAGACAACCCTCCCCCTCACAGCGGAAGGCACCACGAGTGCGTTCCGCCGGGACAAACTGTCCCATCTCAATAACACGCCCTGCTCAAGTACATAGGAGCCGGTACGCTCCTGGTCCCCCTCGGGACCCCCAACCTTGCGGCGCAATGCTAGCAGCGAGCTGTCCGCCATCTGGAGGCGGCCCCATTCGCTGAGCGACAGCGAGAGCAGCGAGTCCCGACCCTGAGAGGCAGTGGAATCATCCCCGATCGGTGCGCCCGCTGTCGCAGCCAGTGCCCCCATCTCCCCCGCAAGCGTCGGTTTACAGCGCGCCGATCCCGACAAACACGCGCATTCATCACAAGGCAACAACCGCGACAAGCAATCGGCATTTGTGTGTCGCAACCCCTTACGGTACGTAGTCGTAAACTGATAGTCCTGGAGGACTTCCAACCAACGCGACAACTGGCCCGAGGGCTGGGCGACCCTCAATGAATACTGTAGCGCCGCGTGGTCCGTTCGGACTGTAAAGTGACGACCATAGAGATATGGCCTAAACTGCTGCACAAAAAAAACAATGGCAAGCAGCTCGCGACGGGTGACACAGTAGCGCTGCTCCGCCGGAGACAACACCCTACTACCGTAGGCGACAACTCTTTCAACACCCCCAACGACTTGGGATAGCACCCCCCCAATGCCCGTGTTGCTAGCATCCGTGTCCAGCAAAAAGGGACTGGCAAAATCGGGATAACACAAGGGTGGGGCACCCACCAAGGCGTCCCGGAGGGAGCGAAACGCGGCCTCCTCCTCCGGTCCCCATTTGAACTTCACTCCCTTCGCCGTTAGAGCGTGCAAGGGTTTTGCAATAGTGGCGAAGTGCTCAACGAACCGCCGATAATAAGAAGCAAACCCGATGAAACTACGCACGTCGGAAACGGACGTAGGTGTCGGCCACGAACCGACACAATCCGTCTTCGCGGGATCGGTGGAGATCCCCGAAGAATCGACAATGTGACCCAAGTATCTAACGGACCTACGAAGGAGGTGACATTTGGCCGGTTTAAATTTCAACTTAGCCGATCGCATTCGCAAGAACACCCCTCTCAATCGCCGGAGGTGTTCTTCAAACGTTTTACTGAAAACAATGACATCGTCCATATAAATCAAGCATGTATCCCACTGCAAGCCCGACAAAACCAGCTCCATAAGTCGCTGAAACGTCGCTGGAGAGGAGTGAAGTCCCATGGGTAACCGGTTAAACTGGAACAGCCCCCCTGGAGTCCGAAATGCTGTCTTAGGTTTCGACTCTTCGTCGAGCGGCAACTGCCAAAACCCCGATAACAAATCAAGAGTCGAAAAATATCGCGCACCAGACAATGCATCGAGGGACTCATCCATCCTGGGGAGCGGATACGCGTCAGCAACAGAGATCTTATTCAGGCGACGGAAATCAACGCAGAATCGCAGGGACCCGTCCTGCTTCTTAACCAGCACAATAGGCGCTCCCCACGGGCTAGAGGAGGGCGAAATAATATCGGCTTCTAGCATATCGTTAACAGCCGACTGAACATGTTCCTTTTCCACGGGACTCAGTCGGAAGGGATTTAGCCTGACCGGCGCCGCATCGCCCGTTTCAATGTGATGGTGCAACAAATCCGTGCACCCAATGTCATACTTATGTTTACTGAATACATCAGAGAATTCAATGAGCAACTCGCGCAGCGCACCCAACTGCGCCGCCGACAAATCGTCCGAGGCGGCACATAGCGAATGGACCCACTCAAGGTCTTCCCTTGGCTCAACGTTCCGCGCGGGGCTCGAGCCCACCTGCGCAACCAACCCATCATCCCCAGGGACCTGCGCCGCGTGAGCCAGCACGGTGCCCTGCGGAATGACAGCTGGTCGCGACCCCGCGTTCAAAACCATCACAAACGGATCCCTGTCAGCCCGCACCAAAGTGTGAGCCACCGATAAATCAAGACCCCCGACAGCCTTGTTAGAAGGACCCAAAAGCATACTCTGTCCCGAAGCCTCCCTCACCCATGGTTTCCGCAACCGGAGGGGAATCAACATCTGTGAACCCGGGGGCACTTGCACTGTCTGCGTCGCCACCGCTTGTATCGTAGCGCACGCCGTCCGAACGTCAGTAGGGCCCGTCAAAAATGAAATCCGGCGACCCGATGGCAGTTCAATGCATCGTTGATCGATAAGAATTTTAATAGGCATTTTAGCCAAAAAATCAGTGCCCAAAAGACACGGAACTGCCAAAGAAGACGAAACGAAAACGGGTCCCGACAATTTGATATCTCCAATGCAAATGGACGCCCTAACCTGACCGATAATGCCCAACGATCCCCCATTAGCGGCGTAAAATGGCACATCCACTGGAAGCAGCGGACGACATTGGACTGGAAGAATATTATAAATGAGGTCCGATATAATAGTTGCCGATGCCCCCGTGTCCACTAACACCCTAATCTCAACCCCATCAATAGATCCCGTAACAACGGACGAACCCGCCGAAGCAGCCACAATTCTATGCCCCAATTCCGCCCATTCAATGTCTCCCTGGTCCCGGCCGAACCCCCCTCGCCGAACCGAATCCCCGAACCTTAACCGGCCCTCCTCCGCCGCAACGCGGCGTCCCATGTGTGCCGAATAAACAGGCCGAGCGTGTGAGGTGCCGCGACTTGCCGGGGATTGTAGAGATGACTTGGGCTCTCGGTCGTCGTCCAGCCGAGCTCCCATGGCGCGCTGCCGCGGAGCGCGGCACCCGGACGCCACGTGGCCCCGGAGGCCGCAGTTATAGCACGTGACGAGGGTCGGAGTAGATCTTGGTTGCTCCGACTTTCGGCCCGATCGCAGAGGCGACCGGGCCCCCGGCCTCCAGTCCCCTGGTCGTCCCGTGGCGAACGCCTCCTCTCGTGGGCTGACGACTTGGGGTTCGGCGACCACCAAACCCGGGGCTGCGACGACAGCAGCGTTGCAACCAACGCCTTGCTTCCGTTGTAGGGCCTCGTGCGCTTGAATACTCGTGGCGACTCTCAAAGAAGAAATATCAATCTCGTCAGCTGTGTTGATAGGGACCCCCAGGTCCTGCGCCAACTTGAGCAGCTGCTCCAAAACCATCGCGTCTTGGCCCTCCTCGTCCATCCGAGGGAACGCAGCATCAGCAAGAGCCAGCAACGCCGTGCGATAGGCCAGCGCGGTCTCCGTGGCCGCTTTCCGTCTTGCGTAGAACTGATGGCGGCACGTAGAGGGAGGTCCGTAGACCCTGGCCAACAAACCCAGCGCATCCTTCAGCGTGGAGCAGTCCGACTTCCGTGCAGCCCTGAAGGCCGCGAGCGCATCGTCGTCCAGCATGGCGGGCAATGCCCGCAGCGCCGTAGCATCGGACCACGCTGACATCTCTTGATGCGCCAAAAACCTTCGCTGAAATTGGCCCCAGTCTCCGCCTTCCGCCTTGAAGGCTGACAACGTGGGCAGGCGCTGCTGAAAAATGAAGTCATCCGCCTCGTGGTTCCTCTCCGCCTGTCCGTCGGTGTCTAAGATGGCGGCTCCAGCAGCAGACGTAAAATGGCGGACCCCCTCGCGCGCTGATGACGTCGATGCGCGCGCTTGGGAACCCACCACCACGTGGCGCTCGCCGTTCCCGCCAAAAGTAGGCCCAGGCGCAATGGCGGGAATCCCCCATTCGTTTTGGCGGGAATCTGCGGGGCGACCTTGTAAAATGTCCCCCACCGTCCCCGCTCCTCCCGACGAGCTGATCTCCGCCAAGATGGACGCGGCGGCGAGCAGCAGCTCCGCCAGTCGGGAGTGCGCCTCACGAAGCCCGGCGTCGGTCCCCGGTCGCTCGGTCGGCGCCGTCGACGGACCCTGTAGCGTGGGCAGGTCCTCTTCCTCACCCCCCGCCACCAGCGGCCCCGAGTCGTCCAGGTCTTCCTCGCGGTCAATCCCGTGGGTCCTACGGGTCTTCCTTGTCTCCATGCTTGGAAGCCCGTTTCACTTCTGACGCCAGATGAAGTATTGGAAAATGACGGCAGGAAACTCCTTGACGGGAACACACTTCTTTTATTAAATCTTGACTTGTAACAATACAACGCGTGGCCTCTCTTCTTCACAATGCGGTCACCATACAACGGTACAACTCGTGACCTCTTCTTCTTCACCCTACGCTTCTCTTGACTCTCTGGATTCTGTGCTGCTGGCTCTCTGTGCCTCGTGTAGACTCCGCGCCTCGGCTACACTCTTCTCTCGCCTCGTGTAGACTCTGCGCCTCTGCTACACTCTCCACTCGCCTCGTGTAGACTTTGCATCTCTCTCTCTGGCTACACCGTATGCATACTCGGCTCGTGTAGACCTTCCTCTCTCTCTGGCTACACCGTATGCATACTCGGCTCGTGTAGACCTTTCTCTCTCTCTGGCTACACACTATACATCACTCAGCTCGTGTAGACCGTTCTCTCTCTCTGGCTACACACTATACATTACTCAGCTCGTGTAGACCGTTCTCTCTCTCTGGCTACACACTATACATTACTCAGCTCGTGTAGACCGTTCTCTCTCTCTGGCTACACACTATACAGTACTCTCCTCTACTCTCCATTACTCTCCTCTCCGGGCTCTATCTCTGCACCTTCGTCTTCATTCTTAGATGGTTCCACTTCTGCCCCCTGCTCCTCTGTGCATCACCTTATATACCTCTTCTTCCCGGGAGACGGAGCGGATGCGGACCTCAACGTCGGCACCGCTCCTCAGTTACCCAATCCCCACGCGCTATCCCTACGATCCGGTTCCGCTCAGCGCGTGTTTCCACTCCCCGACCAATCACACCGCGCTGCTACCCGATCACTCCCTCTGGGCGCGTCACCGGCACACAGCCAATCAGCAGCACTACCCCCACCCGCGCACTGACGCCTGCTCCTCCCCGTCAGCGCGCGTCACCACACACACACCCGTACATACGCGCTGGCACACGACATATACCCCCAGCGCGTATCACCACTACACTTGCATAACTGCATTAAAGCGTGTTCTTTGAAATTGTTGTTGACCGCGCAAGAACATCAAACTGGATACAGTACTAACATTTCCTTTAATTCGCTTAGGATTTACAACAATCTGCGTTTGCCAGTTAACGTAATATATATTTTTAAATACCGTGGCTTCAAAACACGGTTAACCATTTCCACACAAATGAACGAAGCATTGTGTATCTTAAAATAGAATCTTATTGTAGGAATCCAATGAGCTATGAAGCTCTTTACGCAGACGTCCAGTAAGGGGGCACGGGGTTAAAATGTTACGAAAACTGTAGTATAGGAAATGTCAGATTCACTAAAAATATTTTATTTCACCAAGTAAAGTCCACAGCTTTTAGGTTCTTTAGTTTGACAATACAGTAACGCCATTGAGAGTGAGTATCTTGTAGTCTAGACAATACGGTAACCATTGAGAGTGGGGGTCTTGTAGTCTAGACAATACGGTAACGCCATATTGAGGGTCTTATAGTCTAGACCAGGGGTCGGCAACCTACGGCTCCGGAGCCGCATGCGGCTCTTTACGGGCTGCTTCTTGACGATATGTACGTATACATAGATGCATTGCGGCTCTTGAAATACTGAATTTTGTACCGAATTGGAAAGAAATGGCTCTTCTTGTTATTTTGGTTGCCGACCCCTGGTCTAGACAATATGGTAACACCATTGAGATTCGGGGGTCTTATAGTCTAGACCAGGGGTCGGCAACCTACGGCTCCGGAGCCGCATGCGGCTCTTTACGGGCTGCTTCTTGACGATATGTACGTATGTACAGTATATGTACATAGATGCATTGCGGCTCTTGAAATACTGAATTTTGTACCGAATTGGAAAGAAATGGCTCTTCTTGTTATTTTGGTTGCCGACCCCTGGTCTAGACAATACCGTAACACCATTGAGAGTGAAGGGGTCTTATAGTCTAGACATTACGGTAACACCATTGAGAGTGGGGGTCTTGTAGTCTAGACAATACGGTAACGCCATTGAGAGTGAGGGGTCTTATAGTCTAGACCAATGGTTCTTAACCTTGTTGGAGGTACTGAACCCCACCAGTTTCATATGCGCATTCACCGAACCCTTCTTAATTGGAAAAATAAAATATGATTTTTTCAAATTCAAAACATAGGTATATGTTTTACTGGTGCACAAAATGAACCGTGCATCAACATCACTGTGTTCAAAGAACAAAACCAGCAAAACATGATTTTCACACAAAAACAAAATAATGAATACTTACTGCAAATCAGTATGACTTCTGCTGTTGCCTTTCAGAGACCAGTTCAGAAATACGTGGCTTCACCTTGGCAAGTGCCACTCTCATGTCATTTTCGCAACAAAGTCTGTTCCTTTCTTCGTTTTTATGTCCAGCATCCTCGAAAAGGATTTCTCGCAAATATATGTTGTAACAAACGGTATGAAAATCTCCAGGGTTTTCTTAGCAATAACAGGGTACGTTACCATTTGTTGACACCAAAACTTTGAGAGCGTTGTTGTTCTGAAGAGTTGCTGTTGAACCTGGCTCTGCTGAATTTCAATGATTTCGTCGAGGTGTTCATCATTGACATCTGCTGTCTCAACACTAAACGTGAACGGCTGTCTCACCCATGCTGGATATGACTCTCTTGTAGGGAAGTACCCGTTGAGAGACTTTGCAAGCTCATCTAAGTGCGTTGCAATTGTTTGCTTCAGTTCCGCTGGTACATAAATGTCTCCGATTCCAGATGCATCTTCGATCTTACTTACATAGTCGTCCAGCAGGGGAACGTTTGCGAAGTTATCGTTCTCTGTTCGTCGTTTCCATAACGGTAGCTTTTTTTGAAAAGCCTTCAGGTTTTCTTCCACTTCAATGATGTTGACTCCACCGCCCTGCATCTGCTGATTTAGAGCTGCGAAGATATCAGTCATGTACGCTAAAATGAGAATGAACTCAGAATTTTTGAAGCAATCTGCATGACAATGTTGGTGCTCTTGCAATAACAGGGCTAATTCCACACGCATGGGAAAAACACGAGTCAGCACCTGTCCCCGGGATAACCACCGAACGTTAGAATGGTACAGAAGTACCTCGAATTCAGAGCCCATTTCTTTACACATCTCACTGAAGATGCGGTGCCTCAGAGCACTATTTCGCACATAGTTCACGCATTCCACTACAATTTTTAATACTTTTTTCAGTTTTGGAGGCAAGGTTTTTGTTGCCAACGCATTCCTGTGCAGAATACAATGCGTAACAATGATGTGTGGTGCATCGGCTTTCACTAGCGCACCAAAACCAGACTTTCTTCCCAGCATGACTGGAGCTCCGTCCGAACAAACTGCAGAAACCATATCTCACGAAAGATTGTTGTCTTTGAATAAGTCATCCACAAGTTTCTTCACATCGGCTGCCTTAGTTGTTGTAAGAGGTTTATAAAAAAAAAAATCTTCCTTTATCACGTCGTCTTTCACATAGCGCACGAATACAGCAAGCTGGCTTAGATTGGAAACGTCTGTGGTCTCGTCGAGTTGCAGGCTGAATTTTGCTGGGCTTGAAATCAGATCTGCAACTACTTGAGCCAAGATGTCTTTGCTCATGTCCTCTATTCTGTCGCTGATGGTGTCATTTGAAAGAGGAATTTGGGATAACGTAACTTCAGTCACTTTTCCCAGCATGATATTCGCCATCTTCAACACAGCTTGTTTTATGAGTGTTTCACCAATGGTGTGTGGTTTGCCCTGCTTTGCGATCAGGTAAGCAACTTCGTACGATGCTGTGAGGATCGGTTTGTTGATGGGTACATAGCCGAGAACAGGCAGAGTAGCCTTTTCATCGAATCTGGCTCTCTTCACCTTGAATTTAGCGAGCGTTGTGTTCTTGTATTCCCCATCTCCATGCAGCTTAAGGAAGTGTTCCCTTAGTTTTGCCGGTGCTAGACTGGAATTGCTCAACTTGGCATTGCAAATCATGCAGTTAGGACGCTAACTCCCATCACGTTTCGTTATACATGTGAATCCATATTGTACATATTCGTCCGACCACTTTCTTTTTTTGCTCGACATAGTATGAAGGGATTAAAATATTAAGAAAGAAATCACACGACGTACCATCACGACAGTCACAAGTCGACTACCGAGCGCACCAAATTCCCTGCAGCACAGATAGGCCAAGCGATGTAGCGTGATCACTTGCAGCCAATGATGGCCAAGCCGGACGTGTCATAACGAATCATGAGTCGGGTGTGTGTCTTAACCTCCGCCGAACCCCTGAGACTGACTCACCGAACCCCTGGGGTTCGATCGAACCCAGGTTAAGAACCACTGGTCTAGACATTACGGTAACGCCATTGAGAGTGAAGGGGTCTTATAGTCTAGACATTACGGTAACACCATTGAGAGTGAAGGGGTCTTATAGTCTAGACCAGGGGTGGGAAAACTTTTTGACTCGCGGGCCACAATGGGTTCTAAAATTGGACAGAGGGGCCGGGCCATGAACAGATGGATGGAGTGTTTGTGTGAACTAATATAAATGACATGTAAAAATCATTTCATTAAAGGATTTGGCCTTTAACAGGTAGCAAAGCATTTATTTGCAAGGCAATTTAACACATTGCACGAACATGAACAATACAAAAACATGTAACGTGACCGATCAAACATCATGAAAACATCTGAGGCCTGCGCCCAAACCAATTACCTCACTTGGACTTCTTTATTATCGACATTAACAGGTTAGAGCAGCTACGCAGGCTGTGTGTCGGAGATTTGGCTCCAACCTCGCTGCAGCAACACATCATCAGTTTCAGTGGGAACAGTGTTGTTGATCTCCCATTTTTGCCAGTGCATCCAAGTCTGGAGTTATTTTGGTTGTGGCAATTCTCAGGATAGATCTGAGGTGCTGATCCGTTAACTCTGATCTGTGACGGGCTTTGGCGTTCATGACGCTGAATGTCTGCTCACACACACACAAGTCGAGCCAAACAAAGTCAGTATCTTCTGTGCAGTCCTCCAGAGGTTTGGAAACGTGGCTCTGTTAAGTGAAGCATAAAAGTCATTCAGTTTAACAGAGTTGAACTTCTCCTTTAGGACGGAATCAGACTGAAGATCTATCAGTTCCAACTGCAGCTCCTGTGGTGCTGTTTCAGGGTCTTGTAACAGGGGACAGGACACCAGCTGAAGTGACTGTTCAATGTTTTCGAAATCAGAGAACCTACGGCAGAATTCTCCGTGCAGGTCCTCAAGTGATTTGCTGTATTTTTTTGCGTTTCGCGGTGCCTCTTCCTGCATGGCAAGTGTGGGGAAATGAGCAAAAGATTTGTTCGCAATTTGTCCGGAGAACAAAGTGAGCTTGGATTTGAAGGCTTTCACATGTTTGTATATGTCGTGAATAAACTGATCTTTCCCCTGCCGTTTCACATTCAGCTCATTCATGTGTGAAAATATGTCCACAGCAAACGCAAAGTCACTAAGCCAGTTCTTGTCGCTTAGCTCAGGGAATTCGTCAGATTTCCCCATCAACTCCAAAAATGCGATGATATCCTCTTTCAGCTCCCACACTCGTTGTAACACTTTCCCCAAACGTAACCAGCGGACACGAGAGTGGTACAGCAAGTCCTGATGATCCGCATCAGTTTCCTCCAGGAACGTAATAAACTGACGGTGCTGAAGTCAAAGTGCGCCATCTAATGTGGAAATGGGGGCATTACAAGAGGAAGGTAAAATTTTATTTAATAATAATATTTGGACAAGTTAGGCGGGCCGGATTAAAAAGGCCAACGGGCCGTATACGCCCCGGGGGCCGTACTTTGCCCATGTCTGGTCTAGACAATACGGTAACACCATTGAGAGTGAGGGGGTCATATAGTCTAGACAATACGGTAACACCATTGAGAGTGGGGGTCTTATAGTCTAGACAATACGGTAACACCATTGAGAGTCAGGGGTCTTATAGTCTAGACAATACGGTAACGCCATTGAGAGGGAGGGGGTCTTATAGTCTAGACAATACGGTAACACCTTTGAAAGTGACGGGTCTTATAGTCTAGACAATACGGTAACGCCATTGAGAGTCAGGGCTCTTATAGTCTAGACAATACGGTAACGCCATTGAGAGGGAGGGGGTCTTATAGTCTAGACCAGGGGTCGGCAACCAAAATAACAAGAGCCATTTCTTTCCAATTCGGTACAAAATTCAGTATTTCAAGAGCCGCAATGCATCTATGTACATACGTACATATCGTCAAGAAGCAGCCCGTAAAGAGCCGCATGCGGCTCCGGAGCCGTAGGTTGCCGACCCCTGGTCTAGACAATACGGTAACACCATTGAGAGTGAGGGGGTCTTATAGTCTAGACAATACGGTAACACCATTGAGAGTGGGGGTCTTATAGTCTAGACAATACGGTAACACCATTGAGAGTCAGGGGGCTTATAGTCTAGACAATACGGTAACGCCATTGAGAGGGAGGGGTCTTATAGTCTAGACAATACGGTAACACCTTTGAAAGTGACGGGTCTTATAGTCTAGACAATACGGTAACGCCATTGAGAGTCAGGGCTCTTATAGTCTAGACAATACGGTAACGCCATTGAGAGGGAGGGGGTCTTATAGTCTAGACCAGGGGTCGGCAACCAAAATAACAAGAAGAGCCATTTCTTTCCAATTCGGTACAAAATTCAGTATTTCAAGAGCCGCAATGCATCTATGTACATACGTACATATCGTCAAGAAGCAGCCCGTAAAGAGCCGCATGCGGCTCCGGAGTCGTAGGTTGCCGACCCCTGGTCTAGACAATACGGTAACACCATTGAGAGTGAGGGGGTCTTATAGTCTAGACAATACGGTAACACCATTGAGAGTGGGGGTCTTATAGTCTAGACAATACGGTAACGCCATTGAGATTCGGGGGTCTTATAGTCTAGACAATACGGTAACGCCATTGAGATTCGGGGGTCTTATAGTCTAGACAATACGGTAACGCCATTGAGAGTCAGGTGGTCTTATAGTCTAGACAATACGGTAACACCATTGAGAGTGGGGGGGTCTTGTAGTCTAGACAATACGGTAACACCATTGAGAGTGAGGGGGTCTTATAGTCTAGACTCTAGACAATACGGTAACACCATTGAGAGTGAGGGGGTCTTATAGTCTAGACAATACGGTAACACCATTGAGAGTGGGGGTCTTATAGTCTAGACCAGGGGTCCTCAAACTTTTTAAACAGGGGGCCAGTTCACTGTCCCTCAGACCGTTGGAGGGCCGGACTATAGTTAAAAAAACTATGAACAAATTCCTATGCACACTGCATATATCTTATTTTGAAGTGAAGAAACAAAACGGGAACAAATACAATATTTAAAATGAAGAACAAGTAAAGTTAAATCAACAAACTTGCCAGTATTTCAATGGGAACTATGGGCCTGCTTTTGGCTAATGAGATGGTCAATGTCCGGTTCCATATTTGTCACTGCTAGTCGTAACAAGTGATGCAAGTGTGCATCCGTTAGTCTAGATCTGGTTGGAGATTTCAAATGTTTCATTCTGGAAAAAGTCTGTTCACAGACATAAGTGCTGCCAAAGATGGTTGCCATTTTGAGTGCATGGTTCCTGAGATGAGGATATGTCTCAGAGGGGAGAGATGCATAGAAATTATGAAGGCTGCTTGACTTGAATGCGTCTTTCCGAGTCACAATTCTGCAGTTCAGCCAGTTCCATTTGGTAAATTGTATCCACATTTTCAATGTCAATAGAAAATGGGTTACGGAAAAGCTGTATGTCCTGTTCATGGAGATGAAGCTCTTTAAATCTAAATTGGAACTCCTTTTGCAATTTTTCCAGTGAATCCACACATGTTTTGTTTGGGAATTGCAACCAATGGTTTTTCCGCTAACAGATTTTGAGTTGTGGGGAGATGGCAGAAGTTTTCCTCCTTAACTTGTTTGATGAGGAGGCCTAATTTTACTTCAAATGCTTTGACATGTGATTGCATATCACAGAGGAGCTTCCCCTTTCCTTGAAGTTGCACATTGAAACTGTTGAGTAGCTCTGTTACATCTGTCAGAAAGGCAAGGTGCCATTTCCATTCTGCATCATTGAGCTCTGGTACTTCTTTGTTTTTTGAAAGCAGAAAAGCTGTAATCTGTGGAAGTCATAGAAACGTTTCAAAACTCTCCCTCGACTCAGCCAACGGACTTCTGTGTGGTACAGAACATCTTCATAGTCAACATTTAGTTCAGACAGAAATTCCTGAAATTGTCTGTGGTTTAGTGCATGAGCTATAATGAAGTTAACACAAGATACCACAATTTTCATAACAGAGTTCCACTTCAGTGATTTACTACACAGCGCTTGTTGGTGGATGAGGCAGTGTATGGCTATTGGATGAGAATGGTTATGTTTGTCCATCTCTTGGTTAATGCGAGCAATTACTCCTTTCTTAGACCCCACCATGCTAGGAGCACCATCAGTTGTCACACTGGCTAGTTTAGCCCAATTCAGCTCCAAACCATTCACAGTTTGGCAAACCTTTTCATAGATATCCTCTCCTGTAGTTGTTCCTTTGATGCTTTGCAGTGCAGCAAGCTCTTCTGTGACTTCGAAATAGTCATTCATCCCACGAATAAAAATTAGAAGTTGTGCAGAATCACGAACATCATTGCTTTCGTCGAGTGCCAAGGAAAAATAGGAAAGTTTTTTTGTAGAGTTTTGCAAATGCTGATGCAAATTGTCTCCCATTTCTTCAATCCTCCGTGTAATTGTAGGTCCTGAAAGACTCACTGTACTAAATAAATCGGCCTTCTCTGGACACGTCTCTTTGGCAACAGAAAGAAGGCATTCTTTAACAAATTCTCCCTCCACGAATGGTCTGCCAGTGCACGCTATTAGCTTGGCAACTTGAAAACTTGCTCGCAGTGACGACATATTTAGCTGCTTCTGCTTCGCAAAAGTATTTTGCTGTGTTGTTAATGTATTTTTCAGTTTTAATATTTTATCTTTTCTCATTTCTCCGACCAAACAATCATATTTATCTTTATGTTGAGTTTCAGTGTCGACGTAAATTGTATTCTTTGAACACAGACACTATATTCTGGCATATCAGACACACAGCTCTTTCCTTGTACTGCATGAAAAAGTAATCATAAGTCCACTGTTTTTTTGAATATCCTACACTCAGAGTAAATTTTTCTCTTTCTTGACATCAGTTTCCTAGGGAGTCAAAATTGCTATTAGTAAGATACCAATATATATACAGCGCTACAAAAACAATATACCAGCAATAACTTTGCCCACACAGAGACATACAGACTGCACTGCCCATCAATGCAGTCTAATTGGGGGAACTCCGCTTTTACCCCAGGCTCACACTGGTGCGGGTGCCATTAAAAAGTTAATTACACCTGCAGTTTTGTTCACAGATCGCAGTACATCCCCAGCACACAGGAATATCACTGGGAGTGGAGCCGAGGGGCAAGTGAGGGAGCTGAGGGAGGGAGAGCCAGTCAAGCGCAGCCAGGGGAGGGCTGGCAGCCTTAGGCCTGGGGGGCAAGTCCAGTCAATTGGCCCATTGAACCATTCACCAGCGCAGCCCAATGAGTGCCCACCGCCGCAGCTCAATCAGTGCCCACCGCCGCAGCTCAATCAGTGCTCGCCACCGCAGCCCAATCAGTGTCCACCACCGCAGCCCAATGAGTGCTCACCAGCGCAGCCCAATTAGTGCTCACCAGCGTAGCCCAATTAGTGCTCACAAGCGTAGCCCAATTAGTGACCATGGGCCGGATAAATGTCCTCGGCGGGCCGCATGTGTAGTTTGAGGACCCCTGGTCTAGACAATACGGTAACGCCATTGAGATTCGGGGGTCTTATAGTCTAGACAATACGGTAACGCCATGGGGAAGGGGCTGGGGTGCGTCTTATAATCCGGACGAGTCGGAACCAATCGCAGCTCTGCCACACTTCGTTCCGTCCGGATTTCACGCCGCGCAACGCACATCCGGAATCGACGTCTACCTAAATCGCGCTGCTAATATTAATCGATTACGCTTGCTGCACTTGTCTTCAATATGGGTGGGAGGAATCGATCAACCGGCAATCGACACACTTGGTCTCGCGGAATCGATTGACGTTTAGTCCTGCGGAGGAATCGACGAATGCCTGAATTGACCTGCCCTGGATCGATTTTTTCCTGCTGATTCCCCTCATGCCCGGCGTTGAGCGAGGTGGTGGTGAAGATTGAGGTGGTGGTGGTCACGAATGTTGAGGCGGCCGAGAGGACTGAACCTTGTGGTGGTGGTGGTTGGTGGTGGTTGGTCAACACGATCAACGTGGCGAGCGGTGAAGGTGGAGAAGATTGACGCGGGTGGTGGCGCCGCAGCCGATCTGAGGGGAGGGAAGGGTGAGCGGTGGTTGCGGGTGAAGGAGCTTCATTGACGGCAGCTCTTACACCCACACCACCCACACACACACACACACCACACACCCACACCACCCACACCACACACCCACACCACATAACACCACCAACACCACACACCCACACCACATAACACCACACACCCACACCACACACCACCAAAACTACACCACACACCACCACACACCACCCACACCCACCACACACCACCACCCACCCACACCACACACCAACCACACACCACCCACACACCATACACACCACACACCCACACCACACACACCACCAAAGACCACCCACCCCACCCACCCACACCACACCACCCACACCATACACCCCATCCACACCACCCACACCACCACCCACCCACACCACCCACACCACACACACACCCACACCACACACACCACCAAAGACCACCCACACCACCAAAGACCACCCACACCACCAACACCACATACCACCCACACCACACCACCCACACCATACACACCACCCACACCACCACCCACACCACACACCAACACCACCACACACCCACACCACACACCCACACCACACACCACCACCACACACCACCACCCACACCACACACCACCAAAACTACACCACACACACCACACACCACCACACACCACCCAACCACACCACACACCACCCACAACACACACCACCCCCACCACACACCACCCACACCACACACCACTACACACCGCCGGCGGCAGGAGCTTACAAATGTGGCCCGCGCTGGAGCCTCTGAGCCAGCAGCAGCTGCGCCGCCTGGAGCAGCACCGCTACAGCGCCACGGGGCGCTCCGTGCTGGAGGGCGGCCTGCACCCCTGGTGGTGCTGGCTCGTGTCCCGCACCCCGCTCTGGGTGGCGCCCAACCTCATCACCGTGAGCGGCCTCGCGTGCAACGCCGCCACCACCCTGCTGCTCGCCGCCCTCTGCCCCACGGCCACCGAGGCGGTACGAGGGGGTGGTGTGGGATGGGGGAGAGACCGACCTGCCGACCCACAGGCTGAGGCAGTGATGGGGGGGGAGGTGGCACCTACTGGGGCTGTCCGCCCGTGGCCGCATCCTGCCAGCGTCGGGCCTTCGACAACATTTCGCGTGGCCCGTTAACAGCCTCAAATCTCGATGTAGCCGTGGCAGTCTCTGTGAAGGCTGTACCTGGGGGGGGGGGGGGGGGGCTTTGTCTTGCCGTGGCCTTAGCGTGCACATGGCCTGGCACAGGCGCCGTGGGGACGTCGCTGTCACTTGGTGGCGAATGGCGCTTGTTGGTATTGGTTGGTGGTTGTTGTGGTGGTTGTTCTGGTGGTTGTGATGGCTGTGCTGGTGGTGGTTGTGCTGATGGTTGTGATTGTGCTGGTGGTTGTGGTTGTGCTGGTGGTTGTGGTGGTGGTTTTGCTGGTGGTTGTGCTGGTTGTGGTGGTGGTTGTGCTGGTTGTGGTTGTTGTGCTGGTGGTTGTGGTGGTTGTGCTGGTTGTGCTGGTGGTTATGGTGGTTGTGGTGGTGGTGGTTGTGCTGGTGGTGGTTGTGCTGGTTGTGGTGGTGGTTGTTGTGGTTGTGCTGGTGGTTGTGGTGGTTGTGGTGGTGGTTGTGCTGGTTGTGGTGGTGGTTGTGGTTGTGGTGGTGGTGGTTTAGCGAATCTTCTCGATTAGGGGTCGGCAACCTGCGGCTCCTCAAGCCGCTCTCCTCGTGACATATTTTATTAGATCCCCGTCTCGTGGTCACCCCCACCACAGTGCGTTGTGCTTCTTGAAATATTGTTTTATTTTTTTATAAATTCGTAAAAAAAATGTCTCGTTATTTAGGTTGCCGTTCCCCTCTTATATATTCATATAATAACGACAGCAGACTTGCGACGTCCTGAGCAGTGTAGAAGATTGATGCGGTGATGGTGTTCACGTTGTGTCAGTGGTGGTTGTGGAACCTGAGAAGATGTGGTGGTGGTGGTGGTGGTGGTGGTATTGGTGGTGTTCAAGGTTGATAATGTAGTGGTGGTGAAGGTGGAGAAAATGGAGATGGTAGTGGTGAAGGTTCATGTGGTGGTGGTTGTGAAGGTGTCGAAGATCGAGGGGGTGGTGGTGATGTAGGATATTGAGGTGGTGGAGATGGTGGAGGTGTCTCTGTGTTTACGCGTCTCCCCGTGTCCTTACCTCCCGCTGTTTCACCGTATCCCCTTCTGTCTCCACTTGTGTGTCCCCGTACACCTCCCCTGTGTGCCTGTCCTCCCCGCGTCTCCTCCCCTTGCCCCGCGCGTCTCCCCCCACAGGCTCCCCGCTGGGTGTACTCGCTCTGCGCGCTCGGCCTCTTTATCTATCAGTCCCTGGACGCCATCGACGGGAAGCAGGCCCGACGCACTGGCTCCTCCTCGCCACTCGGCGAGCTCTTCGACCACGGCTGCGATGCCATCTCCACCGGTTATAACCCATCACCGCCGCGTGAACGTCGTCATCGTCATTATCTACCGCTGTCATCACCGTCGCCACCATCATCGCCAGCAATGGCACCAGTTAGCAGCAGCGACGTCATCATCACCACCGCCACCATCACGAGCAGTGGCACCAGTTAGCAGCAGTGTCGTCATCATCATCATCAACATCACCGCTACCATCACCAGCAGTGGCACCAGAAGCAGCTCCGTTGTTATCATCATCGTCAACAGCAGCGCCTTCACCGCATTTCACGCTTTCAAATGCGCTTGTGCGGCCGTCTGGAACGCTCTTCCTTCTGATATTAAGAAGCCACTGGAGCTATGCTGCACTTTTAAATCATGGTCGAGATCAGGGGAGGGGAACGTCCGGCCCGCGGGCCATATAAGGCCCGCGAAATCATTTGGTCTGGCCCTGCCAAGGCAACCGCAGGCGGCACTCGAAATTCAATGGATCTAGGAGCAAACCTGGAAAAGCAGTTGCGAGTAGCAACATCATCAATACCAGCTAGCATCACACGCCTCATCAAGGAGAAGCAGTTCCAGCCATCGCGTTAGGGGTAAGTTAATTAAATGTTTGACCAAATATAACAGGATAATTTATAAGTTGATAATTTTGTATGGCCCGCGAATGATGTTATAAATATCCAAATGGCCCTTGTCAGAAAAAGGTTCCCCACCCCTGGTCTAGATTAACAAACTAAGTTCTTTAGAACAGCTTTTTGGGTTTAGTGTTTTCTACTTCCCCCGCAACTTTGATTATCATTTTTGGCTACGTACGGTGCAAACGAAATTCAACATGCATAATACATAGGCCAGAGAGGTACAGATGAAGTAGATTGTCCCCTCGATAATTCATACATCGACATTGCCGGCAGCCGCAGCTTCATCATCACCGTCAGCACAGAGGACACTTCAAAACCATCAACATCTACACCGGTACCACGATCGCCACCGGCCACAGCCTCCATCAACATTGGCGTCATCGTCACGTGGTTGCTTTGACGAAGAATATCGAGCAAAAAAAACCTGAGGTGTGGGAGAGCAACGTACGCGTGGAATTACGTGGAGAGACGGAAGGAGGAGAACGTGGGCGAGAGAATGCGCGCTGAGTGCGGCATGTACAGGCGCTGGCCTTCATCGGCGCTCGCGGTGCCTGGGAGATGTTAACTACCTCGCCCGGTATACAGGAGGTCATGGGTTTCGAGGGTTTAATCCCGACCCTGATGCCTGTTGTATATTTGGAGTGTCTCTAATCCACGTACTCCTCTCTCCGCCTCCCAGCGGAAAATCAAGCACGTGTCTATCCAGGCATTCATCATCGTGGTCTATCCACTGCTGCATGAAGATCGATGTAGCGTCGCAGTGGCTAGGAGATGTTAGCTACCTCACCCGGTATTATACAGGAGGTCGTGGGCTTCATGCGTTCGTCCAGACCCTGACGCTTGCTGTATATTTGGAGTTTCTGTGTCTCTCTCATCTCTCCCCGTGGTCGCGTGGAATTTTCTCCAGGTCCTCTGGTTTTTTTCTCCCCTCATTAGAATTGACGTCACCACGCATTTTTGAGTTATTTGGCGGCTTTAAATCTCCACACTGTAGGCCACTTCGTTAAGCTATCATTTGTGTTGGCCACGTCGCACTTCTGAAAAAGAGCCACAAAGCAGCTTAGTGGTGCCTTACCTGGTAAAATAAATAAATAGTGGTAGTATAAACAGTTTCATGGGCCCCTTTTGCTAGTATGAAAGTATGAAAAATAAGAATAGGGTTGACCCTTTCTCGCAATTAAACAGGAGGTGTTAAGATGTTCAAACACCAAATAAACACCTTTTGCAAGGAATTAACTTGCTGCATTAACCACACACAGTACTCGGTGAACATGCAAACAAACATGCTCTGAGAGTGATAATATAAACACTTTGTCTGTGCAACTGATTCGCCTACACCAGAGATAACAGCGGCCTTCTTTATGGCCCAGTCCCACCACCAGTGTCAGACCAGAGAACAACACCAAAAGGCGAACAGCACAAACACAATGCACGTATCAGATCGTTTATTGCCCGGGGTGAGCAGTTATATCACGGGGTGCCTTTTTATATCAAAGTATCAAAAATAAGAAAAGGTTTTTACCTTGCAAAAGGGTCTCTATTTGAACATGTTAACACAACTCCTGTTGTATTGCCAAAAAGGTTAAAACACTCTATATTTTAAGTTTTCGTGACTGCAGGGATCTATACTCTTTGGTTCTTTCGGTAGAGTCACGTAGGTATTAAATACATTTTATTTTATATATAAGTAAGGTTAAAACACTATTCTTCTTTTTTATTCCGTGTAAACGGTGGCGGCACTTTGCCCCCGCCAGCGCATGCGGCGTGGGCTACATGGGGTGACCTTTGTGCGCCTCTCCTGTGCGCAGTGCTCCTGGCGATGGGTGTGGTGGTGACGCTGCGACTGGGCACCGACTGTGACCTCCTCTTCCTCCTCTTCTTCCTGGGCGTCTTCATGTTCTACTGCGCCCATTGGCAGACCTACGTCACCGGCACCATGCGCTTCGGCAAGTGAGTGCCGACGCTCTCCCCCCCCGTGCCACCCACCCCACCTCCACCCCACCCCTCCTCCAGCATAACTCATTGGCTCATTGGGTCGCTATGTAACTATGTGGGTCTTTCTGTAACCCTGTGGGTCTCTATGTAACTATGTGGGTCTCTATGTAACTATGTGGGTCTCTATGTAACTCTGTGGGTCTCTATGTAACTCTGTGCATCTCTATGTAACTCTCTGGGTCTCTGTGTAACTCTGTGGGTCTCTCTGTAACTCTGTGGGTCTCTGGAACTCTGTGGGTCTCTATGTAATTCTGTGAGTCTAACTCTGTGTGTCTCTCTTTGGCTTCCCTCCTTTGCGGCCGCAGCCGTGAAAATTGTTTTAAATCTTAAACATTATTTAAAGTTGAGATAATTGATTAAATACGATAGGGAATGGCATGGGGGGGGGGGTGTCACACTACGGAATGTCTTTGGGTGACATCTTTCTTTTGAGCCTCGTCTCAAACGGTGTTAGACCAGAGGACGCCAAAAGGCGTACAGCAGAAAGACAACGCACTATCAGAGTAATGAGTACTCAGGGAGAGCTTCTAGTCTGGTGTGGACCAATAAGTTTCAAAGACAATGCATGTATTATCAGTGTGTTTTTTGTTTGCATTTTGTATTGTGGTTAATGCAGACATGATTCCTTGTAAAAGGTTTCAGTTTGGTGTTTTAACAACTTAACACCTGTTTTGTTGCCAGATAAAAGGGGGATAAAACCTCTTCTCATATACACAACACCTAAAACATGATGCCATGCAAGAAAGTGCAAAAAGAAGCTATTTTACAGAATGATGATTTAGTGATTATCCGGCATTTTAAAAAATCTGGCACCTCCTTCCCCCCGAAGCCACCGGATAATCGACAATCGACTGTCTCTCTGCGGACAGGATTTGACTGCAGGAGGCTATTTAATGCTGAGTTCTGGCTTCAGTAAGCCTACGGCTATGTGATGTTAACTACCTCGCCTGGTGTACAGGAGGTCGTGGGTTCGATCCCGACCCTGACGCCAGCTGTATATTTGGAGTTTGCATGTGTTTCTCTCTCCCCGTGGTCATGTCGAATTTTCTCCAGGCCCATCCGATTTTTCACTCCATACTTAGAAACGTGCGTTCATTATTTTTGGCTGTTGCAAATTTACACGTGACGATGATGATGATGAGCCCACTTTATTGAGCTGCTCACATTTGTGATAGCCAGGGTCGCTTCTGAATAAATAATATTTAAAAATACTTTTTTTTTTAAACATGCTTTAATGAAATGTACCCTACTCGTAATGGCAGAACTCCACGATTCCAGGAAGTGGCCGCAAAGCTTGCCATAACGTAAGGGACCGAGGTCATTTACAGCCAACGTGAGTTAAGCGTGGACAATTAGACCCAAGCCGAAACATAACATGTAAAAATGAATCTTTAAAATAGTTTTTTTATTTTATTTGATAGAATATTGTATTGTCATCAGTATGACATAAGTATACCAAGTTCGCAGTCGATACCACATTGGGAAGTGGGTTAAAATTTAGTTACAAGATTTGAGGATACGACAACAACGACAACAACAACAGACAGAGTGAGTTAAATAAAAGCGTGTAGAAAAAGAGCTACACCGCTCAGTAGGGCCTTACATTTAGTAAAATAAAACATTGTTTTTAGCTTAATTAAGTTTAGTGTGCAGCTCTGCCACGTCGATGTGGTGAGTTGCACAAATGCAAACAACAACAACAGAAACCCACAGGAGACCCATAGAGACCCATAGAGATCCATGCTCATATGCTTGTAGCCAACTACGCCCATTGGAGGTGCGGAGGGAAGGACAACAAACTAAACGAATAAAGCAGTTCTAAAGAAATAAGTTCTCAATGTAGTAGAGTGGTGTAGTGTAGTGTATAGTGTAGCAGTGCAATGTATAGTAATGTGTAGTAGTGTGGTGTGCAGCAGTGTAAAGTGTAGCAGTGTATACTGCAGTGTTTAGTAGTTTGTACGTTGAACTTCTTTCGCACCGTACGTAGCCAACTGCACTAATGGGAGGTGCGGCGGGGGGTGGGGGGTAAAGGAAACAAACTAAACACAACAACAAGAAGCAGTTTACCTGTGCAGACTGAGGTTAGGGTTTAGAATTTGACTGCCGGAAGTCTGCGAGTCTGGTCCTGAATGCTGACTTTCTGGCTTCAGGATGCGTGTGGGGGTTGTTGTTACATCCGTGTGTGCGCATGCAGGATCGATGTGACGGAGGTGCAGCTCGTCATTGTGGGCATCTTCCTCCTGGCGGCCGCTTGTGGGCCTGACGTGTGGGACCACCGTGTACGGCGCTCGTCCTAGTCGCTCGCTCACTCACCCAATCACTCGCTCGCTCACCCAGTCGCTCGTTCACCCAGTCTTCTGTTCACTCACCCAGTCGCTCGCTCACTCACCCAGTCACTTGCTCACTCACCCAGTCACTCACAGTCACTCGCTCACCCAGTCTTCTGTTCACTCACCCAGTCACTTGTTCACTCACCCAGTCACTCACACAGTCACTCGCTCACTCAGTCTTCTGTTCACTCACCCAGTCACTCGCTCACTCACCCAGTCACTTACTCACTCACCCAGTCACTCGCTCACCCAGTCTTCTGCTCACTCACCCAGTCGCTCGCTCACTCACCCAGTCACTTGCTCACTCGCCCAGTGGTTCGCTCGCTCGCCCAGTCTCTCACGCGCTCAGCCAATCACTCGCTTACTCGCACAGTCACTCTCTCACTCGGTCACTCACACAGTCACTCGCGCACACAGTTGCTCGCTCACAGTCACTCGCTCACTCACTCAGTCGCTTGCTTACTCTCCCAGTCTCCCGCTCACTCTCCCAGTCGCCCGCTCACTCACCCAGTCGCTCGCTTACTCGCCCAGTTGCTCGCTTACTCGCCCAGTTGCTCGCTCACTCACAAAGTCGCTCGCTCCCCTCATGTGGCGAGCTGGCCTTCTTCGTCAGTCATGAACGGCACTTGCCCCAACGGTCTGGTGAAGGTTATACGGGGTGTCTTTGTCTTTATGTGCACGCATGCGTGCGTGCACGTGCATGTGCGTGCGTGCGTGCGTGTGCGTGCGTGTGTGTGCGTGCGTGCATGTGTGTGCGTGTGTAGGTGCCCGTGCTGGACATGCGTCTCAAGCTGGTGCCTGTGCTGCTCGAGGTGCTCGCCTCTGTCTTCACTTGCGTCACCAACTTCCGCATTATCTTCACCGGCGGCGTCGGCAAGAACGGCTCCACCATCGCGGTGAGCCGTCGCACACGCACACAGATGCAGGTTCTCACACACACACGCAGACAGACACACATGCGCACAGACAGGTGCCCACACACGCACACACAGACATGTACGCAGACACAGGTACTCAAGGTACTCTCACACACAGACACAACAACAACAAGAATCGCCATTCGCCACTAAGTGGCGGTGACGTCACCACGACGCTTGTGCCATGCTATGTGCACCAGGCTACGTGAAGTGTCGAACGCCCACTGACAGGAGGTCACAGGGCAGACCCAGGTGCCACGGGTCGACTGACTGAGACGACTGGCTGATGCACCACCTATGCCCCCTACTGTGCCAACTTGCTGTGCTTTAGCCACCCGGCGCTCCGCTCGTTGTTGTGAGCGTCGCTCCTCCGCCCTCTGTTGTTGTTGGAGGCTGACTGCTTCCAACTGCCCAGTAGCGTCCTTCACGAGCCTCCTCCACATCACTCCATCTCTTCTCTAGCCCATGCCACTCCCGTTTAGCCCCCATCGATCCGGCCGAACAAAAGCTGTTTAGGCATGCGGTGGCTGGGCATGCGGGCTACATGACCCAGCCAACGTAGCTTTGCCTTTTGGAGGAGCTCACCGATGGGACTTTATCCAGATCTTTCACGGATTTGTGAGCTCACACAATCCAGCCTGGTTAAACCCAGCATGGATTGTAGGCAGGCCAGCCTAAATGTTTCTAACCGGCGAAGATGTTCCATTAGGGGTGCCCACGTTTTGCAAGTGTAGTGACATAAGAGGGGAGGGGCTGCTGGGGGCTCTGGGACCCTAGGCAGATAAGCCATCGGCGCCAGGCGCTAGGATCCCAGGCAACCCAGACGCTTAAGCCCCTTGGCGCCAGGCACTGGGATCCCAGGCACCCCAGCCAGTTAAGCCCCTTGGCACCACCAATGGGGGGGGGGGCTGTGTGTGCTCTGTGGGATATCTGGGGGCGCACACAACCCCACACCTCGTTGGGGACAAGGCATTAAAGGGCAGCTCCCTGGCCGATCAGAGCCAGTTGTAGATCAAGACCCAAGACCAGCCATCTCAGGACCCTGGGACGCTGCGAGGGCCAGTGGTGGGACTCTGGAACTCCTGGCTCTACGTCCTTGTGAGGGCGAGTTCCGAGGAAGCCAGAGTAGTGTATCTAGGCTGTGTACCTAGGCTGCGTACCTAGGCTGTAACAGAGTATCAGGACTGTTGGATTGTTGGATTGTAATAAAGAAGTTACCTCTGCAAGTGTCTCCGGAACCCATTACACAAGCGTAGAGAAGGGAGGGAATGACCGTGGCCGAGAAGACCTGAAGCTTTGTGCGGAATGATAGACCAGGTAGCTTCCACACAGCGTTACGCAACCGATGACAAGATAATGCCGCTCGACTGATTCGGAGTGAGACCTCTGCTGTTAAACCGGAGCCGGTCATGAGCACACTGCCAAGGTATGGGAAACTCTCCACTCTCTCCACAACTGCCCTATCACCAATTGGGAGTTGTGGGGGTGGAGTGTCCGATAGTACAAAATACCCAGGCAGGTACTTAGTTTTGGTGGGGCTGATGGTAAGGCCCCGCCTCTTGGTGGCAAACTCCAGGTTCAGCAGCAGCGCCTCCAACTCCTCCTCTGAATGAGCAGCAATTACCAGATCATCGGCATACATAACGTGGTTGAGCAATAGGGAGCCATCCCTTGACCGCACCCGGGCATCGATCAGCCTCCCATTGTATCTGTACCAAATGGAAATTCCTCCGGTACAGATATTGAAGGCTTCACGAACTACGTGGTCAAAATAGATGTTATATAATGTGGGAGCCAGAGGACATCTTTGTCGCACCCCAAGGTGTACAGGGAATGGCTCTGACTCCCGGCCACGTAGTTTTACCCGGGCCTGCTCACCATCATGAAGGTCCTTAATGATCGTGAGCAGAGGGTCAGGGACTCCGATAGCACGAATAACAACCCAGAGCCCAGGCCTACTGATGGTATCATAGACCTTGACCAGGTCAATAAAGCAGAGATGTAGGTCTTGTTGGAATTCTCTACACCTCTGCTGTAGCAAACGGATAGAAAATATGGCATCTGTGCATGACCGACCTTTTCTGAAACCGCATTGGGGCTGCGCAAGCCTCTCCTCAGCGTGCCTAGCAAGGCGATGTTGAATAATTCTTGCCAGAACCTTTCCCGGCACACTGAGGAGTGAGATGCCCCTGTAGTTGTTACGGTCTTTGCAGTCCCCCTTCTTAAAGAGAGGGACCACCAGGGCATCCTGCGGAACCCGTCCAGTGGTCCAGACTGTTGTTATGATCTCATGTAGGGCAGTCTGTCCACAAACGCCACCCTCCCTCAGCATTTCGCTTGGGAGATCATCTCTGCCCGGTGCCTTTCCTGGTCTCAGACTCTGGATTGCCCTCAGTACTTCCTCAACAGATTGCACCTCAGCCAGCCACTCACAGGGGGTGACTTCCTCCTCCAATTTTTGAGGCACCGCAGCCTCAGCAGAGTCATCCCCACTTTGTGCCACGTTGTTTTCCTGGCTGAGCGATTTCCCCTCCCCCATGACCTCACAGAAATGCTCAGCAAATCTGCAAATTTGTTCCTGGGGGTCGGAGAATGGATCACTGTTCTTTCCCCTAATGATGGGAATAGGTGTGGTGCTGCAGGTTACTTTTTTGATGGAATTAAAGAGCGATTTGTGATCGCGGGCCACTGAGGCAGACTCCATCTACTCAGCAACCCGCGACCACCACCCATCATTGTAGCCCCTCACGGCTCCCCGAGCGAAGGCTGCCATAACCCTCCTCATTCTCCGACGTGGGATGCTGTAGCCGATGAGAGTGGGCCTGTTGCTTTTTCTCAGCCAGCTTGAACACCTCCTCTGTCAGCCAGGGTCTCTGGGGAGGTCTGGACCGCGTACCCAAAGCAGCCATTGCAGCTGCATGAGTCACAGTCCTAAACCTCGCCCATTTCCCCTTGACATCAGGAGGAGTGGCGGACGATGCCAACCCCAGCCACAAGTGATGATGAAATTCTTGCTTGCAACTTTTATCAGCTAGCTGAGACCATGCCACTATGCGTTTGAAAGGGGTCCTGGGTGTACACCCACCACCGGAGTGGAAGAATGGCAGGCGCATCTTACAGATGACAAGTCGATGGTCAGTGGGCAGATCAGCTCCACGGTGGGTCCTGGTGTCAAGGACATGGGCCCGCATCCGCTGTTTCGTTACTATGTAGTCCAGCAGATGTTCTTGCATGGACCTGGCATGCATCCATGATGTTGTGTGGATGCGCCGATGCCGGAACAGCGTGTTGGTAATTACAAGCCCATGGCCTGCACAGAAATCTAACAGCCTCCTGCCGTTGTTATTGAACTGATCCGGCACATGCCTTTCAATCACTCCAGACCAGCTGCCAGCATCATGACCAACTTGGGAATTGAAGTCGCCCAACAAGATGACTCTATCCCAAGGGGCCACTTTAGCTAGCACCGTTGACAGGAGGTCATAGAAGGCATCTGACTCATCGTCCTTGCCTGCATCCCTCCACGGATGTTCGTCTTCGGTGGGGGCATAAGTAACCATGACCACCACTCCTTGCCTCTGCTTGATGGGAAGGCGAGCCCAAAGTAGCCTGGGGCTTACAGCTTCCCACACCTCACCGCCACGCTCCCACGCCCCCTTCATTCTTTTGTTCAAAAGAAGAGCCACTCCGTGTTATTTGGCAGTCTCCTGCCCCGAGTAGAGGACTTTCCGCCCCTCATGGTCGACCGGACCTCCTGAATATTACAGAGATCCAGGCGGTACTGGTCCAGCTCCTGACAGAGAAGTGGCAGCCTCTCCTCTGCAGTGAGCATTCGAACATTCCACGTGGCCACCCGTAGTTTTTTTTTGTTGTTTCTGGAGGAGCCCTGAAGGTAAGGATTCAGTCTCCTGGCTCTGCCAAATGGAGTTTGGCCAGGAGACGTCATAGACGCCTGTCCCCCCCGGGGCCTCTGGCACAAGCTTAATTAAATTTAAAAATCGTGGTTTGGTGGTAATTAACTGAAGGTTGGAGGGGTTACCAGCTCCTCGCCCCCATCCAGAGCCTCCATTTCACCGTTGTGGTGGTTACAAACGCCATGAGGAGAATGGTCAATCTACATTGGCCCTCTCTCCACGGCACTGCCCACCACAGCGTTGTGGTCCACACACAGACATTTATATAGACACAGGTACTCAATCACACAACAATGATCCCCCGTGTAGCCTTAACAGACTGTTGGGGCAAGTGCTGTTAGCGAGCACCTGTGTATGCCGGCACAGCACACGAGGGGGTGGGTAGCCAGCAACACGCGATGTTTACACACAACACCAGGTACTCATTTGAGGCTGAGTCGACCTAGGGGAGGCCCAGGACCGGTTCAGATAATCGTCACAGGTGTTGGCCATTAGCGGGAATCGAACTCGAGTTGCAAGGTTTGTAGCGCAGCGCGCTAACCGCTACACTACCGCTCCCCACACACACACTCAGACAGACGCACACCCGCACAGACAGATGCCCACACACACAGACGTACACAGACACAGGTACTCGCACACACACACACAGACAGACGTACACACACACAGACGTACACAGACACAGGTACTCACACACACACGCAGGCAGACGTACACACACTCAGACGTACACAGACACAGGTACTCTCACACACACGCAGACAGATGCACACACAGAAAAGTGCCCACACACGCACACAGACACAGGTTCTCGCACAAAAAACAAAGATCCCTTGTCTAGCCTTAACAGACTGTTGGGGCAAGTTCTGTTAGCCAGTACCTATTACACAATGCACCAGGTACTCATTTGATGCTGAGCCGACCTAGAAGTGGCCCAGGACCGGTCACTGATGTTGGTGGCCGTGAGCGGGAATCAAACTCGGGTCGCTGGGATCGTAGTGCAGCGGCGCTAACCACTGCGCCACCGCTCCCCAAACACACGCACGCGCAAACAGACGCACGCGCACAGACAGGTGCCCATACACGCACACAGACTTCGGGGGAGGAGACAAAGGTGGCCGGGCGCGCTGTCAGCCTCCAACCCCCCCGTGCACCACACCATTCTTAATGGATGCTGTTCGCTTAACAGAACGTGCTCCCAGCAGTCTGTCGAAGGCTATACACGGTGGGTGGGATCTTTTGTCTTTGTGTGTTTTGCCGCCCAGGGCACCAGTGTGATCTCGCCCGCGTTCCATATCGGCACCGTGGTCGTGCTGGCCGCCATGATCGCCAAGAAGTCTCCGTCGAGTCTTTTTGAGCGGAACCCGTGCCTCTACATCTTCACGTTCGGCTGCGTGGCCGCCAAGATCACCAACAAGCTCGTGGTACGTACGTGTGTATGTGTGTGTTGAACTTATTTCGCACCATATGTAACCAACCATGCTCATCTGTGGGGCTCTGTGGGTTTCTATGGGTCTGGATGTCTGTGGGTCTCTATGTTGAACTTCTTTCCCACAGTACGTAGCCAACTGCTAATCTGTGGGTCTCTGTGGGTATGGATACCGACGTGTTAAACTCTATGTATGTTGTTTGGCAAAACAACCCCTTATCTCCTTGACTGTTCCGGATGGTAACGCTCGCTGCAGAGGAGAGGCTGCCACTCCTCTGTCGGGAGCTGGACCGGTATCGCCTGGATCTCTGCGGTATTCAGGAGGTCCAGTGGAATGGCTCTGGTTCCTGCTACCATGAGAGATGGACAATCCTCCACTCGAGCCAGGAGACTGCTAAACAACCGGGATTGGCTCTTCTGAACAAAAGAATGAAGGGGCGTGGGAGCGTGGCAGTGAGGTGTACGAAGCTGTAAGCCCCAGGCTACTGTGGGCTCGCCTCTCCACTAACGGGAGGCGAGGAATGGTGGTGGTTGCTCATGCCCCCACCGAAGATGAATATCAGTGGAGGGATGCAAGAAAGGCCGATGAGTCAGATACTTTCTATGACCTCCTGTCAAAGGTGCTAGCTAAAGTGACCCCACGGGATAGAGTCATCCTGTCGGGTGACTTTTCTGCCCGAGTTGGTCATGACGCTGGCACCTGGGCTGGAGTGATTGGAAGGCATGGGTCAGATCAACTCAATAATAACGCCACTGGGGAGACAAAGGCGGCCGGATGGGGTGCTAGCCACCCACCCGCACGTGTGCCGTTCTTGCCTTCATGGGTGCGACTCGCTAACATCACTTGTCCCAACAGTCTGTTAAGGCTACACGGGGGATCTTTGTCTTTTGCTCCACATGGCAGGTGGCTCACATGACACGCAGTGAGATGTTCTTGCAAGACACGGCGTTCCTGGGGCCAGGCCTCCTCTTCCTGAACCAGTACTGCAACTGCTTTGTCGATGAGTTTACGGTACTCTTGATTGCACTGGTAAGTGACTCGGGTTTGTTTAGTTCTAGGGTCGTTGTTATGGACATGGATGGGGGGTCTGGCAAACGAAAACAACGAGAGGAGTTTAGTACTTTGCAAATTTGTATTAAAACCTCAATGTTTCGACAACCGTAATGTAACGTGAGATGGAGCTTTAAAAAAATAACGTCACGAAAGCAACCACCACCACAATCACCACCAAAGATAAAGATCCCCATATAGCCTGTAACAGACTATCGGGGCAAGTGCGGTTAGCGAGTACTTATGAAGGCCGGCACGGCACACGAGGGGGTGGGTGGCCAGCACCACACCCGGCCGCCTTTGTCTCCCCAGTGGTGATGTTTACACGCCGCGCGAGGTACTCATTCGAGGCTGAGTCGACCTCTGGAGGCTCAGGACCGGTTCTAATTTTCGTTCCTAGTGTTGACCGTCAACGGGAATTGAACTCGGGCCTCCAGGTTCGTAGCACAGCACAATAACCACTACACTACCGCTCCACCCTACAATCACCACGACAACCACAACCATCACAACAACCCACCCCACACCCATCCTGACCCCTTTTTCCACCCTTCAAGGGGCCTCCTCAGGCATCACGGTGGCGTTCACACTTATTTTTGCTGCTATGCATTTCCATACAATGCAAATCCACTCCGTTGAGCTATTATTTGTGATAGTCATCCAGTAGGTCGCTTCTGAAAAAGAAGCTAATAACTCAGTGGGCTTCATCTGGTAAAGTAAAAAAGTTTCGTTTTATTTTAAGTGATTTGTTTAACTTTCATGTACTTTGCACTCCTATCATGTTTTTGTTGTTGTGTTTGTTGTTGTGATGTTCTGACCCCTCGCCCCTACTGAACATCTGTGACAAAGAGCTTTAGGGCTCATCGGATTCCTCCAGCATTAATGAAGATTCTGTTTCTGTTTTTCTTTCAGGTGTTGTCCATGAGTGACCTGCTGTTCTACTGTGTTGCTGTTTGCCATCAGATTTCCACGCACCTTCGCATCCACGTGTTCAAGATCGCACCCCCCGTCGCACACACCTCCACTAATCAGCACACACACCTCCACTAACCACCACTCACACTGACGTCACCACTCACACCTCCTCTCACCACCTCTCACACTGACGTCACCACTCACCTCCACTAACCACCTCTCACACTGACATCACCACTCACCTCCACCAACCACCTCTCACACTGATGTCACCACTCACACCTCCACTAACCACCACTCACACTGACGTCACCACACACACCTCCACTAACCACCACACACACTGACGTCACCACTCACACCTCCACTCACACTGACGTCAGCACACACCTCCACTAACCACCACTCACACTGACGTCACCACACACACCTCCACTAACCACCACACACACTGACGTCACCACTCACACCTCCACTAACCACCACTCACACTGACGTCACCACTCACACCTCCACTAACCACCACTCGCCACCACACACACTGACGTCACCACTGACACGTCCACTAACCACCATTTACAACTCCACCATCCACCACTCACACCTCCACGAACCACCACTCACACTGACGTCACCACTCAACTCCACCATCCACCACTCACACCTCCACTCACCGCCACTCACACCTCCACCAACCACCACTGACACCTCCACTAAACACCACTCACACCTCCACTCACCACCACTCACACCTCCACCAACCACCACTCACACCTCCACTAAACACCACTCACACCTCCACTCACCACCACTCACACCTCCACCAACCACCACGCAAACCTCCACTAACCACCACTCACACCTCCACTAAACACCACTCACACTGACGTCACCACTCAACTCCACCATCCACCACTGACACCTCCACTAACCACCACTCACACCTCCACTAACCACCTCTCACACCTCCACTCACCATCACACACACTGACATCACCACTCACACCTCCACGAACCACCACTCACACTGACGTCACCACTCAACTCCACCATCCACCACTGACACCTCCACTAACCACCACTCACCACCACACACACTGACGTTACCACTCACACCTCCACCAACCACCACTCAACTCCACCATCCACCACTGACACCTCCACTAACCACCACTCACACCTCCACTAACCACCTCTCACACCTCCACTCACCACCACACACACTAACGTCACCACTCACACCTCCACTAACCACCACTCACACTGACGTCACCACTCAACTCCACCATCCACCACTGACACCTCCACTAACCACCACTCACACCTCCACTAACCACCACTCACACCTCCACTAAACACCACTCACACTGACGTCACCACTCAACTCCACCATCCACCACTGACACCTCCACTAACCACCACTCACACCTCCACTAACCACCTCTCACACCTCCACTCACCACCACACACACTAACGTCACCACTCACACCTCCACTAACCACCACTCACACTGACGTCACCACTCAACTCCACCATCCACCACTGACACCTCCACTAACCACCACTCACACCTCCACTAACCACCACTCACACCTCCACTAACCACCACTCACACCTGCAGTGTCGCTCACACTTGCAGCATCATTCACGATCGCCTACATCGTCAGTAACACCCATCACCCACACAGAGGTCAGACTGGGACCGAGTCTCAAGCCACTGATCTTTGAAACCCGGTTTCCAGGATCCAAGTCTCAAAACTGATCCTGACATCCAGTCTTCTGGATCTAAGTCTGAAGACTCTGATCCTGAAACCCGGTCTCCTGGATCCAAGTCTTAAGAGCCTGATCCTGAAACCCGGTCTCCTGGGGCTGATCTCAATCTAAATGATGGTCTCCCTTTGAGCCGAGTTTCAAAGACATTGATTCCGAAAAACGCAGTTCCACTGTTGTCCTGAGTGAGTGTCAAATCCAATCCTGGAAACCCGCTCCCGAGATGTCCATTCCGAGTTGCCGGTTTCCTGCAATGTTTACGTTTCAAAAATGTGACAACAAAAAGAATCGTGGCATTTAAGCTCCCTCGCGCCTGTTCTAAATCAAGCCCACACGCTTTGGTTGTTCTGAATGTATTTTTTTTCTCTAACTCATGTGAGTCCTCATATTCGTTCCATGCCCGTGCTTGAACTGGACTCTTGCTTTAACAAGGGTACCGCTGTTATTTTTTTATTGGGGGTGGCCTTGCTGTGCACGGTGTTTGTGCGGCTGAGGGCGATGGGATGGGGCAGGGTGGGTAGGGGAGTAAAGCTTCTAAACTTTTCCTAAACTCGCCAATAAAACTCAACCATTGGTGTGGCCTTAATCTCAGCCCTTCGCAGATAGATCATACGGCTATCTCGGCGGCGGTCATGGCTTGTAGTCTTTTTAATCGTGCGGCGGTGGTTTCCAGGTGGCCTTCATCCGCAGTAGATAAGGGGACTTGCACAAAAGGAGGGGGTGCCACGGAGCGAGCGGGCAGGTGGGCACCCCCGTTGGCTCGCATTGCCAGGGCGCAGAATTCTTGGTTCCGGCTTGTGCAGGGTAGGGTGGGACATCGTGTGTTCGATTTGCCCCCGGGGGCAAGGGGGCGCACGGATGTGGACAAACAAAAGGTCGGATGAGTGAACATCCGTCAATTTTAAGCTCGTCACGCGTCGCACAGTTATTCGCTCAGTCGAAGGGGGAGAGGAGGGAGGCAGGGAGAGCGAGCGATTCGGAAGGCGTGATGAGGAGCCACGGGGCGAAGCTGGCAGGCAACCACGCGATTTTTCCACCTCCACCAACTTAACTTAATTACATAAATAAAGCGCTTTAATCAAAGCACTGTACAGTGATTGAACAAATTGCCCCATGCTCTGCGGTCCTCCACATATCAAGGTGTTGTCGGCCAAATCAGTGTTTACATGTGGGTGGAAACCCGGAAGCCCCCGATGTGCATGCGAGGGGGAAACGTATCCCAGACGGACTGGACCGCGGTTTGAGTCCACACTGTTGTTGTTGTGCTGCCTATCTCCTGGCGAGCCTAGAGTATTGCAACCTCCCTCAACGCCCTCGAACGGGGAGGGAGTTTGTTCGTTGAACTTTTTTCGCACCCTACGTAGCCAATCGTGCTAACCGGAGGTGTGGGAGAAGACAAACTAAACACAAGGCAGTTCTTAAGAAATGAGTTTGTCGGTCTAGACGATTTAAATAAAAGTGCACAGCTCCCAGTGGCTTCCTTAATGTCGGAAGGGAAGAGCGTTCCAGACGGCCGCCGAAGCAGCGCACCTGAAAGCGCCATGCGACGCGGCGACCGTCTTTAAGCATACCGTCGCTACCTCCACAGTGCCGGATCACGGAGTGCGCGCGTAGCCACCGGCGCCACCACTCCCCCCCCCCCCCCCCCGCAGTCTGGCAGAAGGGACGGTCGTGGGGTGCGGGCGCAAAATGGGTTACTGCACAAACGGAAATAAAGCGCACCACGCTGATCTCACCAATCGTGGGCGAAATGTTTTGGCCGTGCTCGAGAGATTTAGTGTGCGCGAGGTTGAGAAACACGTTCCTGGCGTCTGGGAGGTTCCACTTCGTGTGAGCGTCTGCTGCGTTGAAAGCGATCGGGGTTTGTGATGTTTAAAACGCCTGGGGGGGGTGGGGAGATGAAGAAAATCCCCAAAGAATCGCTCGGGCCCCAAACCTCTGGTGCCCGCCGGTCGAGAACGTTTTCTCCAAATCTAGGTGCTGTGGGTTGGCCGGCTACTGTGACCGGCGGATGCCAACTTGCTGCGTTTTATCCCCCTGGTGCTCCGCTCGTTGTTGTGAGAACAAAGACAAAGATCCCGCGTGTAGCCTTAACAGACTGTTGTGGCAAGTGCTGTTAGCGAGCACCTGTGAAGGCTGGCACGGCACACGAGGGGGTGGGTGGCCAGCACCACGCACGACCGCCTTTGTCTCCCCAGTGGCGATGTTTACACACCTCAACAGGTACTCATTTGAGGCAAAGTCGACCTAGAGGAGGCCCAGGACCGGTTCAGATAATCGTCACTGATGTTGGCCGTGAGTGGGAATCGAATTCGAGTCGCCAGGTTGGGAGCGCAGCTCGCTAATCGCTACAATCCTGCTCCCCACACAGTTACACAAAGGATAAAGACAAAGATCTCCGGTATAGCCTTAACAGACTGTTGGGACAAGTGCTGTTAGCAAGCATAGTGTGGAGAATGCGCCACAGTGTGCGCAGATATTTTACTGGGCGCATGGGCGGATGCGTCACGTTGAAATGTGCTATTTCGTACTGCATCTCATAGCCAATTACTTTGCTTGTTTACCCATGTGTAATAGTTCAATAGAGGCGCACACACTCGTATAGAGGCAACACTTTATTAACACAACTGTGAACTAACTACACATAAAATGGTGACCACCGACCTAACCTCGCGAACACTCGACACTCGGGTAACAACTGGCGTGGCCAAGCCAGGAGGGCTACTGTTTGGCCACGATGACTTGAGGCTTCTCTTCACTTCTTCATGAGGCGTCTTCATCCCGGACCTGAGCAGCCCCGCACCAGGTTCGGGGCCCCCTTATATGTGCCACACCGTGGCCAGGCCACACCCGGGCCACGCCCACCTTCTCGAACCCTCGAGAAGGCTCTGCCCCTGGCCACTTGACCCCCAAGGTCCCCCTGGGGCCCCCGGCCCCCACCTTGATCCGGTCACGTGTCCGGCCGGGTTCACACAGAGTGCCACGGCCTGACACAACCCCCGTGGCACTGACCGACAGCCTCCACACTCCCCGACCCGGCCATGACGTCATTCATACATACCCATCATAGTGACGTCATGTGTGTACAGACTCACACGGTAATGACATAATAAGTCACTACATCACCCCCCCCCCCCCTTGTAGTATACAGCTGTCCCGGCTGTGACTATACTAAAAAACCCTGTGTGCCTCCCAACAAGCAATGTTAATAAATAACCGCCGGCCATCAATAAATAACGCGAGTAACATATTTACATGCAGAAGAACCCCGATCAACAACAACCAACCAAAAAAAGCGTGAACGGCGAATCAACGACACCACAACCTTGCCCAATCCTGCAACTTGCAACCCAATCCACCACATTCGGCAAACCCTGTGGGGGAAGAAAATCACACACGCACAGAACAAGGAAGAACCGGAGAAACAACCCGCAACGTATAAGAAGCGTGCGGTCCTCGAACGAGTCCGTGTGGCCGGACCTCCAGGCGAGGTGGGCCTTAGCACCCTGGAAGGTCCGGGGGTAATGTCACTGCTGGTGGACGGTTGCGGCCTCTCCGTCGAGGGCGGCGGTGTCGACGGTGGGCGGTCGGCTGTTAGCTGCTCCGCATTCAGCAGGGCGTTCAAAGGAGCAGCAGCCGGCGGCGCCGAGGGGTTCACGAGCTCCGATCCTGTGGGCGGGACCACAGAGCCACCCTGAGGGACCATCTCCACCGGCGCACCCCCCAGCTCGCCCAGCACACCAGACATTCGGCCCTCGGGGATTGTGGATGAGTGAATGCAACGGAGTTGATCAAATGGCTTAAGTCGCGACGGATGTATGAACCAAGTACGGCGGCCATACCGGATCTTGACACACTGAGGCCGGTCGGCCTGTACCACTATGACCGGACCCCGCCAGGGCCTGTATAGCTTGGGGGACGTGCCGACAGGCACCAGCAGACAGTGCAGCCAAGCCCTGTCTCCTGGGGTCCACTGCTTGCCCGATTCGCGACGACCTCTCAACCACTCATTGGCCAACTGCCGTGCGGCAGAATTTTCTTGAGGCCTCACGCTCAACACACGAGGCGTACTGGAGGGCGGCATGATTGGAGCGCACCTCGAACGTCCTGCCATACAAATAGGGCCAATACTGCTGTACGGCAAAAACTATGGCGAGCAGTTCCCGGCGTGTTATGCAATAACGTTGCTCGGCCGGCGAGAGCACTCTACTGCCGTACGCTGCCACCCTCTCTACGCCGTTCACCACTTGGGATAAAACAGCACTGATGCCCGTGTTGCTAGCATCGGCATCCAAAATGAACGGTAAGGAAAAATCCGGGTATCGGAGGGGAGGGGCGCTCAGCAAGCCATCGCGGAGGGTAACAAAAGCAGCCTCCACCGCTACCCACCAAAATTTCTGTTCCTTCGTCGTCAGGGCACGGAGGGGCTTGGCAATGGTGGCGAACTCGGGCACGAAGCGACGGTAATAGGAAGCGAAGCCAATAAAACTGCGAACTTCACCCACTGACTTCTGGGTGGGCCACGTGCGCACGCACTCAGTTTTATCGGGATCGGTCGCAATTCCCGATTCGCTAACGATACACAGAAGCGCAGACTCCCGTCGTGCCTCTTTACTAGCACGATCGGAGCACCCCATGGACTCGTGGAAGGGGAGATGACATCGGCGGCAAACATTTCGTCGACCGCGAGACGTACGTGTTCCTTTTCAGCCGGGCTTAACCGGTAAGGGTTTTGCCGGATGGGGGGAAAGTCACTTGTATCAATATGGTGGCTCAAGATAAAATTTACCCCGGCTGAAAACATCCCTGAATGCAACTAACTGCATGCAACGCAGACCTCTAAGAGCCAGACAGATCCCGATTCTCGGAACAAAGTACATCCACCCACCTGTAATCGTCCACCTGCGCGGACCCCGCGTTATGCGAAACTTCAACGCCCCCTATCACATCACCCTCAACTGCCATGGCCGACGTGTGAGCGAGCACCGTGCCCGCCTGACTGACCAACACGTCGGGCCCCACATTTAACATTTGAATAAAGGGCTGCCGATCCCTTGACACTAGCCTCTGCGCTCCCACAAGCGCCATTCCCAGGGCCGCTTTGTTAGATGGTGCCAATACGATCCCCCCCGCGGTGGCCTCACGATCGAGCGGCTTACGCAACCGCAGGGGGACGAACATCTGCTCTCCTGGGGGAATCGTGACCGTGTCGGTAGCAAGCGCCTGTACAGACGCACCAACCTTGTTCGTCGTTCCATGAACCGGTTTCGAACACTGGACGGCGGGTCGTGAATAGCAGCCATCTCCTTGAACGCCAGTGACAGCATGGACTGCCACACTGGCGGGATAGCATAAAATACCGCCAAAGCGAGAGAGGTGGGGAGCGCCTTCAAAGCCTCGTCCTGCGTCCACCCCGCCAACGTACAGCTCGTGGAGAAGCGGCATTGAAACGCCTCCCAATCCCCGCCAGCCGCCGTGAATTCGCGCACAAGCGGGAGCCGGCGATGCGGCGCAGGGACGTCCTGCGGCGCGGCTGGCGGCTGGGGGGAAATGGCAGCCTCCCCGCTGCGCGTTCCCGCCAAAACCGCTGCCGCTCGATCGGGCGGCATGGTGAGGTGGACCTTGGCCGCCCGACGATCCTCGGACGGCGATGAGTCTGCTGCCCGAATCGCGCAGCGCTGCTCCGCTGGCGGAAAACTCTTTGGTTCTTTCTTATGGGATATCGCAATACAAGCGTCCGTCATCAGATGACGGACGCTTGTGTTGCGGCAGAAACGTCGTGATTTATTTAATTTTATTTTCTACCTACGTGACTTTACTGAAAGAACCAAAGAGTGTCAACTCCTGCAGTCACGAAAGCTTCAAATCAAGACTTTAATAACGCAACTGTTAACACACTACACATAAGGTGGTGACCACCGACCTAACCTCGCTAATACTCGACACTCGGGTAACAAAAGGCGTGGTCAAGCCAGGTGGCCACGACGACTTGAGGCTTCTCTTCACTTCTTCATGAGGCGTCTTCATCTCGGACCCGATTAGCCACGCACGCGGTGCGGGGCCCCCTTATATGTGTAGTGACAGAGAAAGGTCACTACTGTGTCGGCCCGTACGAAGGCTGGGGGCCCCAAGGGGGTGCCTGGGGGGTCACGTGGTGGAGGGATCCGGACCCTCCCAGAGGTGGGGGAAGTGAGGCGTGTCCTGGGAAGGGAGGCGTGGCCTGAAGAGAGCCAGCCACGCCGGGGCGGAGCCAGCCACGCGAAACCAAATATAAGCGTGGTGTGAACGCAGAGCGAGGCGGCTGTTGTACTGTACTCCGAAGTGAAGACATCATCGGTCGTCAAGTCCCGAGTCGTCGTCCTGGGCCAGGCAGGCCGTTGCCTGCCTGGTCCAGTCTGTGTCGCGTTCCAGAGTGTTAGTGAGTTGAGGAAGGTGGTCACCACCTCATGTACAGCGTTATATTATTTCCGTTTAATAAATAGTGTTGCCTCCAAGCTGCGTGTGTGTGCACCTAATTCGGTCTTACTACATTTGGTGTAGAAGTGGTCATCGAACTTTCGCTGATTAATTTGAAGAAGCTGTACCCTTCGCTGCCATGGTGTAAAAGCTGGCAGTGGAGTGCAAGACCCAACCGGAGGTGCGGATGGACGGTGTGGGTTGCACCTGGCCTCTCCCTGCGACGACCACGGAGTCTGGGGCCCCGGTGATGTGCCCCGGGGGATGGGCGACTGCAGCCTGCATGGGAGGAGGCTGCGAGCCCGGGCTGGTCGCCATCGACGGCGAGTTGGAGCGACGTCGCTCGTCAACTCGACCAGCTGCTGGTGGCAAGGGAGTGGCCGGGTGTTGGTGAGTGATGGCGAAATTGCAAGATGACGGAGCTGTGGCGTTCGCGCCATTTCGGCGGTGCCGGCGTTCCTGCCATTTCACTGCGGCGGCGTTCTCGCCAGTTTCACAGCGCCGGCGTTCCCGCCATTTGCACCATGCCGGCGGTTCCCGCCATTTCAACGTGTTGGCGTTCCCGCCTTTTGCGCCTTGTGTGCTGCGCCGGCCTGGCGGCGCGCCGCTGCAGCCCTGTGATTACGGGCCTCCCTCCCCACATTGAAGTAAGAAGAGCGGGGGAGGGCATCGGTGGTGAGAGCGAGAGGGGCCCGTGATTGAAGAGAGGGTTTCGACGTTGGAGACACTGCTGGGAGGGACTTTTTCAGTTTGACTCTCCGGTTTTGTGTTCCTCGCGGACGGTTAAATACGGCGTCGAGATCGGTATCTTCTGGGTGTAGTTAATGATTAATTCGTTGTTAGTGTCCCGAGCTCCGTTGATATCCTGTATGTTGCCGTGATAATGACTCGTGTTGTTACATCGTTTTGTTGCGAAATCGCCATTGTTATTGTGTATACTGTATGGAGTTTCGCTCGTGATTGTCACGTGTAACTGTAGGAAACTTTGATCGTCATTGTTGCCAAGGTACAGACCGTATGGAGCTTTGCTTGGAATTGTTAACAGTGTAGGGACTGTTGGGTACTTGCTTGTGATTATTTACTATGTACGGATTGTCTGGAGTATTGATTGTGTGTGTTGCCATGTGGGGACTGGATGGAGCATTGCGCCAAATGATTCACTGTACGAATTTCATATACTGCATATACTGTATTAATCAATTTGGCGATTCTTGGGGTTTGTGTATAGTTTTTTTGCTCTCAAAATTCGAATGCCCTGAGTCCCATGGTTAATGTTGAAGGAGATTTTGAAATGACAGGTTCGATTCGTTTCAAACTCACTGGTTGGTTCCTGTCCGTTGTTGCACAGATGATGTCTTTTGTGCGAGAATGCTCCTTGTGTTCTACATGGATCGGGGGTCCGTTTCCGTTAATTGCCGTCAAATTGCGTTGCTCTCCACTCGGTTGGTACAGCTGCATGCTGCAATGCGAGTCTCGGAGATGATGTGTACGGATACGGGATGTGAGGTGTATTGTTGTGACCCATTGAATATTCGGGATCGTCACAAATTGTGCGTACCTGTTCGGCATTGGATCAGTTCTGTGGGGGATCATAATTCAAATTGTATGTGTTGTGATGGTGTTAAATTGCGATGGTGACATGCGGCCAGGGATTTGGAATTGTGCTGCTGGCTGTCACCTATCTTGGGGCGCAGGTCCTGACCAGGATGGCCCAGTGAGTGTTGCGTGTCTAACATGAACGTTGTGGTCCCGTCATGCAATGGCTGACGGCTTGACCTGACAGCCCGGAGATTGAAACACTCCGTGGTATGTCTAGCCTAGTGGGCTGTGTGCGCTCACAGGGCTCGGAGAGTGTGGTCCCGTCATGCAATGGCTGACGGCTTGACCTGACAGCCCGGAGATTGAAACACTCCGTGGCATGTCTAGCCTAGTGGGCTGTGCGCTCACAGGGCTCAGAGTGTGGTCCCGTCATGCAATGGCTGACGGCTTGACCTGACAGCCCGGAGATTGAAACACTCCGTGGTATGTCTAGCCTAGTGGGCTGTGCGCTCACATGGCTCTGAGAGTGTGGTCCCGTCATGCAATGGCTGACGGCTTGACCTGACAGCCCGGAGATCGAGACACTCCGTGGCTTGTCTAGCCTAGTGGGCTGTGCGCTCACATGGCTCAGAGAGTGTGGTCCCGTCATGCTGTCTGACAGCTTGACCTGACAGCCCGGAGATCGAGACACTCCGTGGCTTGTCTAGCCTAGTGGGCTGTGCGCTCACATGGCTCAGAGGGTGTGGTCCCGTCATGCTGTCTGACAGCTTGACCTGACAGCCCGGAGATCGAGACACTCCGTGGCTTGTCTAGCCAAGTGGGCTGTGCGCTCACATGGCTCAGAGAGTGTGGTCCCATCATGCTGTGTCTGATGGCTTGACCTGACGGCCCGGAGAGTGAGACACTCCGAGGTGCGTTGAAACAGTGGGCTGGAGATTCGTAAGGTTCAGGTGGAGTTGTCCTGTTACGTTGGGACTGTATCCCTCAGTTGTTAGGGTGCATGTTGTGCAATGAGTGAACGTTGGGTCGTCTCAGCTCGGTCGGTACAGTTATATGCTGCGATGCGAGTCTTCGAGAGAGACTGGCTCGTCTCAGCTCGGTCGGTACAGCTATATGCTGCGATGCGAGTCTTGGAGAGAGACTGGGTCGTCTCAGCTCGGTCGGTACAGCTATATGCTGCGATGCGAGTCTTGGAGAGAGACTGGGTTAAAATCCCACCGATATGGCCGACGCGTGCTGCTGGTTGTGACGCCGCGTCGGAAAGGCGGTGGGGTGGTAACATGGAAATTCCCCCCCCGATATGGCCGACGTGTGTTACTGGTTGTGACGCCGCGTCGGAAAGGCGGTGGGGTGGTAACATGGAAATTCCCCCCCGATATGGCCGACGCGTGCTACTGGTTGTGACGCCGCGTCGGAAAGGCGGTGGGGTGGTAACATGGAAATTCCCCCCCGATATGGCCGACGCGTGCTACTGGTTGTGTCGCCACGTCGGAAAGGCGGGGGGGGTGCTAACGGGTGACTGTCATTGCATGCGTGATTCTAACGGGTGGGGGGGCTGTGCTGGAGCGTAAGTGGGTTAGCCAGTTTTCATGTATAATTGTTGTTAATTCCCCGTTTTCTATGCGGTTCCCTTTTACCCTCGTCGATTCTGTATATATTACGTGATTGTATTTCTTATCGGTCGCCGGTCATTTATTGATGTTGTTGGTTCGGAGGCACACCTTTTCGATGTTTCACAGTTGTGTTACAGCCGGGGACGGCTGTGTGTTTATACAGGGGGGGGTGATGTAGTGACAGAGAAAGGTCACTACTGTGTCGGCCCGTACGAAGGCTGGGGGCCCCAAGGGGGTGCCTGGGGGGTCACGTGGTGGAGGGATCCGGACCCTCCCAGAGGTGGGGGAAGTGAGGCGTGTCCTGGGAAGGGAGGCGTGGCCTGAAGAGAGCCAGCCACGCCGGGGCGGAGCCAGCCACGCGAAACCAAATATAAGCGTGGTGTGAACGCAGAGCGAGGCGGCTGTTGTACTGTACTCCGAAGTGAAGACATCATCGGTCGTCAAGTCCCGAGTCGTCGTCCTGGGCCAGGCAGGCCGTTGCCTGCCTGGTCCAGTCTGTGTCGCGTTCCAGAGTGTTAGTGAGTTGAGGAAGGTGGTCACCACCTCATGTACAGCGTTATATTATTTCCGTTTAATAAATAGTGTTGCCTCCAAGCTGCGTGTGTGTGCACCCAATTTGAACCTACTACATATGTGCCACGCCGTGGCCAGGCCACACCAGGCCACGCCCACCTTCTCGAACCCTCGAGAAGGCTCTGCCCCTGGCCACGTGACCCCCAAGGTCCTCCTGGGACCCTCGGCCCCCACCTTGATCCGGTCACGTGTCCAGCCGTGTTCACACAGAGTGCCACGGCCTGACACAACCCCCGTGGCACTGACCGACAGCCTCCACACTCCCCGACCCGGCCGTGACGTCATTCATACATACCCAACGTAGTGACGTAATGTGTGTGTACAGACTCAACAGAGTAGTGACATCATAAGTCACTACACATGTAAGCCTTATATGGGATATCTACATTTCCCTATGTAACTTTATGGATATCTCTATTTCCCCCATTGCAACCCTATGGGATACCCATTTCCCCCATTTAAAACTATGGGATATCCATTTCCCCCATGTAACCCTATGGGATTTTTCAATTTCCCCATTCAACCCTATGGGATTTCCGCAGTCCCCCAATTTAATCCTATGGGATATCCACGTTTCCCCCATGTAACCTTATCGGACATCCCCATTTCCCCCATTTAACCTTATGGTATATCCACATTTTCCCCATTTAACCTTATGGGATATCCATATTTTTCCCATTTAACCCTATTGGATATTCACATGTCCCCCATGTAACCCTATGGGATATCCCCATTTAACCCTAAGGGATATATGTATATCTCGACGACGAGATCGGAGACGGAGCTGAAGCTGTGCTGAGCTGTGGCCGCTGCCTCTCTGTTCATCTGCTTCTTGTCGCAAGTGTTTATGCTTTTCATTTCTTTCGAGTTGCATCTTGTTGTTGTGTTCAGTGTGTTGTCCTCACGCCTCCCCCCACCCAGCGCACCTCCGATGAATACGGCTGGGCCACGTACGGTGGCTTGAAAGAAGTTTAACTTGATGGTGATGGTGGTGGTGATGGTGGTGGTGATGGTGATGATGGTGATGATGGTGGTGGTGATGATGGTGGTGGTGATGGTGGTGATGATGATGGTTGTGGTGGTGATGGTGGTGGTGATGATGCGCCCGTCTGGAACGCTCTCTCACGAAGTTAGCAGTTTTACTGTACATCCACGCATTCTCGAGCAGAAGCTTTGCTTCGTCAGCTTCACTCCTCTGATTCTCACCACCACCTCTCACCACCACCTCTCATCACCACCGCTCCACGTCTCACCAACACCATCGCCTCTCACCACCACCAACTCTAACCACCACATCTCACCACCACCTCTCACCACCTCTAACCACCACTAAACACCACCGCCTCTCACCAACACCGCTTGTCACCACCACCAACTCTCACCACCACCACCTCTCACCACCACCACCTCTGCCCCCCACTGACTTCCCCCCCTAGCTCCAACCCACCCACCCCCACCTACCCACCCCATCTCTCTACCTAACCCCCCCACCAACCCAGCCACCATCCTATCTTACCTCACCCTCGCCAAACACCCCACCCTCGAATCCCCCATGCACCTAGCCCCTCCCCTCCACCCCAACTCCACCCTCACACTGGGCTGGCTACACCGCCTCGTTTGCTCCGCTGCCCGCTCGGGCCACACTCAACTCTCCACTCACAGGAAGGACGCGACACACGTGCTCTTCATGAATGACACGAGACACGCACTTTATGAATGAAACGAGACACCCTTTATGAATGAAACGAGACGTGCCCGCTTTATGAAAGACACGAGACACGCACTTTATTCATGACACGAGACACACGCTTCATGAATGATACAAGACACGCACTTTATTAATGACATGAGACACACGCTTTATGAATGACACGAGACACACTTCATGAATGACACGAGACACGCGCTTTATGAATGACACGAGACACGCTTTATGAATGACACGAGACACGCGCTTTATGAATGAAACGAGACACACACATTATGAATGACACGAGACACGCTTCATGAATGATACGAGACACGCGCTTTATGAATGACACGAGACGTGCTTCATAAATGACACGAGACACGCGCTTCATGAATGACACGAGACACGCACTTTATGAATGACATGAGACACGCTTTATGAATGAAACGAGACACGCACTTTATGAATGACATGAAACACGCTTCATGAATGATACGAGACACGCTTTATGAATGACATGAGACACACGCTTTATAAATGACACGAGACACGCACTTTATGAATGAAACGAGACACGCGCTTTATGAATGACACTAGACACGCATTATAAATAACACAAGACACGCACTTTATTAATGACATGAGACACACGTGCTGTTCATGAATGACACGAGACACGCTTCATGAATGACACGAGACACGCTTCATGAATGACACGAGACACGCGCTTTATGAATGACATGGGACCGCATCCGTGAACATAAAGCAGACCTGAAACACGGTAGGACAAATACCTCAGCCGTGGCAGATCACTGTTACAATTCAGTGGGCTCACATGACATTGACTTCTCCAAGACAGAGGTTCTCTGCAAGCCATCTGGCTATCATGAGAGATTCGTTCATGAGGCGATCCACATATACAAACACAGAGACAATTTCAACCGAGAAGATGGATTCTGGCTTAGCAATCATTGGAAGGACGTAATAAACCATTTCGGATCTTAACTGATTGTGTTCACGTTTACGGTGACTTTCAGACCGCGTTCCACTCACTGGCATTGTATTCTCCGCAGGGAATGGATTATTTGCTCCGCTGCAAGTTTCCTCCCACTACTCACCCATTGACACGACGGTCAATGGTACAGTGTATAATAACACATAGTATAACATTTATATGCGTAATACAATGTACAAAGTAATATATAGTATCGTAATTGTATAGTAAATATATAGCAGTGTGATACACATTAGGGTGGGTAGAATAATACATAGTGTTATATTAAAATGTATAAGGTATAGGGTGGTTTATAGCAATACAGTATATAATTTAATGTTGGGTTTGTCTATGGCAGTATATAGTACGGTGTAGACTCGTGTGATGTAAGAGAATAAAGTTTAGATGGAAGCATATTATATAATTTTTACTACGTAGAATTGTAATGTATTACTTACTGTTAGTAACTCAGCTTATTGTAGAGTATAGTAAGTATACTGATGATACTATGTAGTTTATACTTTAGTTGTTTACGTGTTGGTTTTAGTTACTGCAGCTACATACTATTAACACTCCTTCTCTTTATTAATGCTACCCCTATCCCCTCCCTTTGATGCTAATTAGTACTATTCACATACCTGCATTTCCCATATCCTCTCCCTTTGATACTGTTAATCCTGCATAATGCGCATGCATATGTAGTACTAATCACATTCCTGCATTTCCCATAAATATGCTAAATTCCTCTTGATATGCAAATTCCTTTGCCAAGGCGCCCAGCTTATATATATGTTCTAAGCGTGTGTGCTGTTTCATTCAGAGGCTGTCGCCTCGACAGACCTGGTTTTCACCTGAGGACGGCTGCTTGCGTTGTGGCCGAAACGTCGTGAGAATTATTTTATTATGTTTTATTTTTATTATTTTATTACTTCCCTTCTACGTGACTTTACCGAAAGAACCAAGAAGATGGGGCACGCGCTTTATGGAATTGCCTCTCCGCTGCGACAAGGGGTGAGAGTCTCCTTTGTGAGTGGCTGATGGATGTGGTGAGGCTGAGAGGAAGTGGTGGTGAGAGGGTACCGGTGAGGTTGGTGGTGGTGTGCAGCGGGTGATAGGAGGCCATGCTGCCGGTGAACGGCGGGGGTGGTGGTGCTGAGAGGCGGTGGTGGTGGTGCTGAGAGGCGGGGGTGGTGGTGCTGAGAGGCTTTGGTGGTGGTGCTGAGAGGCGGGGGTGGTGGTGGTGCTGAGAGGCGGTGGTGGTGGTGCTGAGAGGCGGGGGTGGTGGTGCTGAGAGGCGGGGGTGGTGGTGCTGAGAGGCGGTGGTGGTGGTGCTGAGAGGCGGTGGTGGTGGTACTGAGAGGCGGTGGTGGTGGTGCTGAAAGGAGGTGGTGGTGGTGCTGAGAGGCGGTGGTGGTGGTGCTGAGAGGCGGGGGTGGTGCTGAGAGGCGGGGGTGGTGGTGGTGCTGAGAGGCGGTGGTGGTGGTGCTGAGAGGCGGGGGTGGTGGTGCTGAGAGGCGGTGGTGGTGGTACTGAGAGGCGGGGGTGGTGGTGCTGAGAGGCTTTGGTGGTGGTGCTGAGAGGCGGGGGTGGTGGTGGTGCTGAGAGGCGGTGGTGGTGGTGCTGAGAGGCGGTGGTGGTGGTGCTGAGAGGCGGGGGTGGTGGTGGTGCTGAGAGGCGGGGGTGGTGGTGGTGCTGAGAGGCGGTGGTGGTGGTGCTGAGAGGCGGGGGTGGTGGTGCTGAGAGGCGGGGGTGGTGGTGGTGCTGAGAGGCGGGGGTGGTGGTGCTGAGAGGCGGGGGTGGTGGTGGTGCTGAGAGGCGGTGGTGGTGGTGCTGAGAGGCGGGGGTGGTGGTGCTGAGAGGCGGGGGTGGTGGTGCTGAGAGGCGGTGGTGGTGGTGCTGAGAGGCGGTGGTGGTGGTACTGAGAGGCGGTGGTGGTGGTGCTGAAAGGAGGTGGTGGTGGTGCTGAGAGGCGGTGGTGCTGAGAGGCGGGGGTGGTGCTGAGAGGCGGGGGTGGTGGTGGTGCTGAGAGGCGGTGGTGGTGGTGCTGAGAGGCGGGGGTGGTGGTGCTGAGAGGCGGTGGTGGTGGTACTGAGAGGCGGGGGTGGTGGTGCTGAGAGGCGGGGGTGGTGGTGCTGAGAGGCTTTGGTGGTGGTGCTGAGAGGCGGGGGTGGTGGTGGTGCTGAGAGGCGGTGGTGGTGGTGCTGAGAGGCGGTGGTGGTGGTGCTGAGAGGCGGGGGTGGTGGTGGTGCTGAGAGGCGGGGGTGGTGGTGGTGCTGAGAGGCGGTGGTGGTGGTGCTGAGAGGCGGGGGTGGTGGTGCTGAGAGGCGGTGGTGGTGGTGCTGAGAGGCGGTGGTGGTGGTACTGAGAGGCGGGGGTGGTGGTGCTGAGAGGCGGGGGTGGTGGTGGTGCTGAGAGGCGGGGGTGGTGGTGCTGAGAGGCGGGGGTGGTGGTGGTGCTGAGAGGCGGTGGTGGTGGTGCTGAGAGGCGGTGGTGGTGGTGCTGAGAGGCGGTGGTGGTGGTGCTGAAAGGAGGTGGTGGTGGTGCTGAGAGGCGGTGGTGCTGAGAGGCGGGGGTGGTGCTGAGAGGCGGGGGTGGTGGTGGTGCTGAGAGGCGGTGGTGGTGGTGCTGAGAGGCGGGGGTGGTGGTGCTGAGAGGCGGTGGTGGTGGTACTGAGAGGCGGGGGTGGTGGTGCTGAGAGGCGGGGGTGGTGGTGCTGAGAGGCTTTGGTGGTGGTGCTGAGAGGCGGGGGTGGTGGTGGTGCTGAGAGGCGGTGGTGGTGGTGCTGAGAGGCGGTGGTGGTGGTGCTGAGAGGCGGGGGTGGTGGTGGTGCTGAGAGGCGGGGGTGGTGGTGGTGCTGAGAGGCGGTGGTGGTGGTGCTGAGAGGCGGGGGTGGTGGTGCTGAGAGGCGGTGGTGGTGGTGCTGAGAGGCGGTGGTGGTGGTACTGAGAGGCGGGGGTGGTGGTGCTGAGAGGCGGGGGTGGTGGTGGTGCTGAGAGGCGGGGGTGGTGGTGCTGAGAGGCGGGGGTGGTGGTGGTGCTGAGAGGCGGTGGTGGTGGTGCTGAGAGGCGGTGGTGGTGGTGCTGAGAGCCACAGCTTCACATTTGAGGATTTCTCCGCAACTCTGGCTGTCGCCTGATGATTATGGTTGTTGTTGTAGTTGTGGCGGTAGTGGTAGCTCAGCATCCGATGTGCTCCAGGGTGCGCTGGAGGTGGTCTGCCAGTGAGTAGGCGATGAGGCTGCGAGCGAACTCGTTACCATCCGCGGCGTACCGCTCCTCGAGGTCCACGATCCGGGAGCTCAGCGCCGCCTCGTCGGCCCTGCGACCTGCGGCCTCGCCGTGCCGCAGGTCGCAGGCCAACACCTCCAGGCCCATGTCAATGTTGGTGACGATGGCGCGTGTCTCCCACTCCCGGCCCCGGGCGCTTTGGACGAAGCAAACGGAGCCGTTCTCAAATTAGTGAATACATAAGGACGCGTGTGATAAATGCAATTTTTGTTAATTATTATGAAAGTGATTTATTCTATGTTTTTTAAAAGTATTATGAAGTTAATAAATGGTATTATTTGTTATAGCATCAATACATTGTATTTTTGGTTATAAAATTGACGAAGTTTATTATTTATTATAAAAGTAATTTCACGTATTATAAAGTCAATACATTTTTATTATTATTGTTCTCATAAAATGAATTAATGCATGTGCCAGAATAATTAGCAACGTGGAACGCTCTCTGGGAGCGTCTCCATGCCTCGCACACCGCATCTGCCATACAACGCTTTGTGATCAATCACAAAAAACACAAGTCTTAGTCTAGCGGTGGATAGACCATGGCCGCTGCTGTTGCTGCTGATGTACCTGATCCGTGTTGTTGTTGTATGTGTGTACGGGGTGCTGAGTCTTTGGCGCAGTGGTCAGCATTACGAACGCGTTTGTGACCCAAGTTCGATCCTCGCTCACAGCCAGTGACGATTATCTGAACCTGGGCCTCCGAAAGTTAAACTCAGCCTCAAACGAGTACCTGGTTCGGTGTGTAGTAAATATCGGTATGGTGCTGACCATTCACCCCTTCGTGTGCCACAGTGCCGGCTTTCATAGGTGCTGCTACTCGCTAACAGCACTTGCCCCGAACAGACTATTGCAGGATGTGCGATGGATCTTTTGGGCTGGGGCTATGCCCGTGGTACCTGCTGCATTGGGATTTCAGGAAGCATTCTCTGAGTGCGGCGCTAAACTCGTCCAATGCAGCCGTGAGGTTCGCCGGCTCCGCTGGTCTCACGATCTTTTTCCCATAAACCGACATGTCGCCCGCCAGGCTCAGGCTCTCCACCTGAAACAACGAATGGAGACAGTCATTCACGTCGACTCCCTACACAGCAGAGACTCATAGAGTCTGTACATAGCAGAGACCCATAGACTCCCTACACAGCAGATACCCATAGAGTCTGTACATAGCAGAGACCCATAGACTCCCTACACAGCAGAGACCCGTAGACTCTGTACACAGCAGAGACCCATATACTCTGAACATAGCAGAGACCCATAGACTCCCTACACAGCAGAGATCCATAGAGTCTGCCCACAGTAGAGACCCATAGACTCTGTACACCAGGGGTCCTCAAACTACGGCCCGCGGGCCACATGCGGCCCGCCGAGGACATTTATCCGGCCCATGGTCACTAATTGGGCTACGCTTGTGAGCACTAATTGGGCTGCGCTGGTGAGCACTAATTGGGCTGCGCTGGTGAGCACTCATTGGGCTGCGGTGGTGGACACTGATTGGGCTGCGGTGGCGAGCACTGATTGAGCTGCGGCGGTGGGCACTGATTGAGCTGCGGCGGTGGGCACTCATTGGGCTGCGCTGGTGAATGGTTCAATGGGCCAATTGACTGGACTTGCCCCCCAGGCCTAAGGCTGCCAGCCCTCCCCTGGCTGCGCTTGACTGGCTCTCCCTCCCTCAGCTCCCTCACTTGCCCCTCGGCTCCACTCCCAGTGATATTCCTGTGTGCTGGGGATGTACTGCGATCTGTGAACAAAACTGCAGGTGTAATTAACTTTTTAATGGCACCCGCACCAGTGTGAGCCTGGGGTAAAAGCGGAGTTCCCCCAATCAGACTGCATTGATGGGCAGTGCAGTCTGTATGTCTCTGTGTGGGCAAAGTTATTGCTGGTATATTGTTTTTGTAGCGCTGTATATATATATTGGTATCTTACTAATAGCAATTTTGACTCCCTAGGAAACTGATGTCAAGAAAGAGAAAAAATTACTCGGAGTGTAGGATATTCAAAAAACAGTGGACTTATGATTACTTTTTCATGCAGTACAAGGAAAGAGCTGTGTGTCTGATATGCCAGAATATAGTGTCTGTGTTCAAAGAATACAATTTACGTCGACACTATGAAACTCAACATAAAGATAAATATGATTGTTTGGTCGGAGAAATGAGTTAAGATAAAATATTAAAACTGAAAAATACATTAACAACTCAGCAAAATACTTTTGTGAAGCAGAAGCAGCTAAATATGTCATCACTGCGAGCAAGTTTTCAAGTTGCCAAGCTAATAGCATGCACTGGCAGACCATTCGTGGAGGGAGAATTTGTTAAAGAATGCCTTCTTTCTGTTGCCAAAGAGACGTGTCCAGAGAAGGCCGATTTATTTAGTACAGTGAGTCTTTCAGGACCTACAATTACAGGGAGGATTGAAGAAATGGGAGACAATTTGCATCAGCATTTGCAAAACTCCACAAAAAAACTTTCCTATTTTTCCTTGGCACTCGACGAAAGCAATGATGTTCGTGATTCTGCACAACTTCTAATTTTTATTCGTGGGATGAATGACTATTTCGAAGTCACAGAAGAGCTTGCTGCACTGCAAAGCATCAAAGGAACAACTACAGGAGAGGATATCTATGAAAAGGTTTGCCAAACTGTGAATGGTTTGGAGCTGAATTGGGCTAAACTAGCCAGTGTGACAATTGATGGTGCTCCTAGCATGGTGGGGTCTAAGAAAGGAGTAATTGCTCGCATTAACCAAGAGATGGACAAACATAACCATTCTCATCCAATAGCCATACACTGCCTCATCCACCAACAAGCGCTGTGTAGTAAATCACTGAAGTGGAACTCTGTTATGAAAATTGTGGTATCTTGTGTTAACTTCATTATAACTCATGCACTAAACCACAGACAATTTCAGGAATTTCTGTCTGAACTAAATGTTGACTATGAAGATGTTCTGTACCACACAGAAGTCCGTTGGCTGAGTCGAGGGAGAGTTTTGAAACGTTTCTATGACTTACTTCCACAGATTACAGCTTTTCTGCTTTCAAAAAACAAAGAAGTACCAGAGCTCAATGATGCAGAATGGAAATGGCACCTTGCCTTTCTGACAGATGTAACAGAGCTACTCAACAGTTTCAATGTGCAACTTCAAGGAAAGGGGAAGCTCCTCTGTGATATGCAATCACATGTCAAAGCATATAAAGTAAAATTAGGCCTCCTCATCAAACAAGTTAAGGAGGAAAACTTCTGCCATCTCCCCACAACTCAAAATCTGTTAGCGGAAAAACCATTGGTTGCAATTCCCAACAAAACATGTGTGGATTCACTGGAAAAATTGCAAAAGGAGTTCCAATTTAGATTTAAAGAGCTTCATCTCCATGAACAGGACATACAGCTTTTCCGTAACCCATTTTCTATTGACATTGAAAATGTGGATACAATTTACCAAATGGAACTGGCTGAACTGCAGAATTGTGACTCTCTGAAAGACGCATTCAAGTCAAGCAGCCTTCATAATTTCTATGCATCTCTCCCCTCTGAGACATATCCTCATCTCAGGAACCATGCACTCAAAATGGCAACCATCTTTGGCAGCACTTATGTCTGTGAACAGACTTTTTCCAGAATGAAACATTTGAAATCTCCAACCAGATCTAGACTAACAGATGCACACTTGCATCACTTGTTACGACTAGCAGTGACAAATATGGAACCGGACATTGACCATCTCATTAGCCAAAAGCAGGCCCATAGTTCCCATTGAAATACTGGAAAGTTTGTTGATTTAACTTTACTTGTTCTTCATTTTAAATATTGTATTTGTTCCCGTTTTGTTTCTTCACTTCAAAATAAGATATATGCAGTGTGCATAGGAATTTGTTCATAGTTTTTTTTAACTATAGTCCGGCCCTCCAACGGTCTGAGGGACAGTGAACTGGCCCCCTGTTTAAAAAGTTTGAGGACCCCTGCTGTACACAGTAGAGACCCATAGATTCTATACACAGTAGAGACCCATAGACTCCCTACACAACAGAGACACATAGACTCATTAAACAATAGAGACCCATAGACTCTGTACACAGTAGAGACCCATATACTCTGTAAACAGCAGAGACCCAGAGACTCTGTACACAGTAGAGAAGCATAGACTCTGTATACAGTAGAGACCCATAGACTCTGTACACAGCAGAGACCCATAGATGCTGTACACAGTAAAGACCCATAGACTCTATACACAGTAGAGACTCATAGACTCTGCACACAGTTGAGACCCATAGACTCTGTACACAGTAGAGACCCACAGACTCTGTACACAGTAGAGACCCATAGACTCTGTACACAGTCGAGACCCATAGACTCTGTACACAGTAGAGACCCATAGACTCTGTACACAGTAGAGACCCACAGACTCTGTACACAGTAGAGACCCATAGACTCTGTACACAGTAGAGACCCACATACTCTGTACACAGTAGAGACCCATAGACTCTGTACACAGTAGAGACACATAGACTCTGTACACAGTCGAGACCCATAGACTCTGTACATAGTAGAGACCCATAGAGTCTGTACACAGTAGAGACCCATAGACTCCCTACACAGCAGAGACCCTTAGACTCTGTACACAGTGGAGACCTATCGACTCTGTACACAGTCGAGACCCATAGACTCTGTACACAGTAGAGACACATAGACTATGTACACAGTAGAGACCCATAGACTCTGTACACAGTAGAGACCCATAGACTCTGTACACAGTAGAGACCCATAGACTCTGTACATAGTAGAGACCCATAGACTTCCTACACAGCAGAGACACATAGACTCTGTACACAGTGGAGACCCATAGACTCTGTACATAGTAGAGGCCCATAGACTATGTACACAGTAGAGACCCATAGCCTCCCTACACAGCAGAGACCCATAGACTCTGTACACAGTAGAGACCCATAGACTCTGTACACAGTGGAGACCCATCGACTCTGTACACAGTCGAGACCCATAGACTATGTACACAGTAGAGACCCATAAACTCTGTACACAGTTGAGACCCATAGACTCTGTACACAGTAGATACCCATAGACTCTTTACACAGTAGAGACCTACAGACTCTGTACAAAGTAGAGACCCAAAGACTAACACAGAGACCCAGAGACTCACACAAAGACCCATAGACACTCACACAGAGACCCATATACACTCTCACACAGTGACTCACAGACTCACACAGAGACCCATAGACACTCACATGCTTCCCCATGACGCGCTTGAGCTCCCGCACGTGCTCCCGTGTGTAGGCCACTTTGCCGCACGTCTTCGGGTCCCGAAATCCCCAGCGGGCAGGGGCCGCGATAGAAACTGCGGTGCACGCCAGCAGAGCAGCCAGCCAGGGCAGCAAGGAGGTCTCCATGATGTCTGCACGCCATCCGCACCATCATCATCCGCAGCAGCAGCATCATCACCATCATTATCAACAGCATCAGCATCATCAGCAGTATTATCATCAGCAGCATCCGCAACATCATCAGCATCGTCATCAAATTCAACGAAACTATTTTTTTTATTTTACCAGGTAAGCCCCATTGAACTGTGCAGCCCTTTTTCAGAGGCGACCCGCCTATCATAAATGATACCTCAACGAAGTGGCTTATCATCACGTGGACATTTATAGTATCAGCTAAATGTGGAGGGGGAAAAACCTCGGAGGGCCCGGAGAAAAATCCACAAGGCCAAACTCAAAATATACAGCAGGAGCAGGCGTCGGGATCAGGATCGACGCCACGCCCTCCTGCATACCAGGCAAGGTAGTTAACATCTCCTAGCCACCGTGGCTCCCCCGATGACCCCAGGCATGTACGTATGAACTTCCTTCACACCCTGCGTAGCTAATCGGAGGTGCGGGGGGGGGGGGTCAACAATTTAAACACAAAAAGCAAGTTCTAAAGAAATGACTTCTCACTGTAGTATAGTGGTGTAGTTTATAGTGTAGTGTATAGTGTAGTATATATGTAGCGTGCAGTATTATGTATGTTGAACTTCCTTCACACCGTACGTAGTCAACCATCCCAATCGGAGGTGCGGGGGGTAGGACAACAAACCAAACACAACAACACGCAGTTCGTAATGAAATGAGTTTGTCATCTCGATGATGATTTAAAAGTGCAGCATCGCTCCCAGTGGCTTCCTAATATCGGAAGGAAGAGATTCGTAGAGACCCACGGAGATCCAGATACTCATATAGAACCATAGAGTCTCATAGAGACCCGTAGAAACCCATGGTCACATAGAACCACACAGTCCCACAGAGACCCACAGAAACCCATACTCATTTAGAACCATAGAGTCCCACAGAGACCCACAGAAACCCATGCTCATTTAGAACGACAGAGTCCCACAGAAACCCACAGAAACCCATACTCATTTAGAACCACAGAGTCCCACAGAGACCCACAGAAACCCATACTCATTTAGAACCACAGAGACCCACAGAAACCCATACTCATTTAGAACCACAGTCCCACAGAGACCCACAGAAACCCATACTCATTTAGAACCACAGAGTCCCACAGAGACCCACAGAAACCCATGCTCATTTAGAACCACAGAGTCACACAGAGACCCACAGAAACCCATACTCATTTAGAACCACAGAGACCCACAGAAACCCATACTCATTTAGAACCATAGAGTCCCACAGAGACCCACAGAAACCCATGCTCATTTAGAACGACAGAGTCCCACAGAGACCCACAGAAACCCATACTCATTTAGAACGACAGAGTCCCACAGAAACCTACAGAAACCCATACTCATTTAGAACCACAGAGTCCCACAGAGACCCACAGAAACCCATACTCATTTAGAACCATAGAGTCCCACAGAGACCCACAGAAACCCATACTCATTTAGAACGACAGAGTCCCACAGAGACCCACAGAAACCCATACTCATTTAGAACGACAGAGTCCCACAGAGACCCGTAGAAACCCATACTCATTTAGAACGACAAAGTCCCACAGAGACCCACAGAAACCCATACTCATTTAGAACCATAGAGTCCCACAGAGACCCACAGAAACCCATACTCATTTAGAACGACAGAGTCCCACAGAGACCCACAGAAACCCATACTCATTTAGAACCATAGTCCCACAGAGACCCACAGAAACCCATGCTCATTTAGAACGACAGAGTCCCACAGAGACCCGTAGAAACCCATACTCATTTAGAACCATAGAGTCCCACAGAGTCCCACAGAAACCCATACTCATTTAAAACCACAGAGTCCCACAGAGACCCACAGAAACCCATACTCATTTAGAACCACAGAGTCACACATAGACTCACAGAAATCCATGCTCACATGTAATTCTTCAAGAAGTGAGTTTTCCCAAAGCGCGAGTTTCCTCCGTTGGGGTTACTCACGGGTAGCGGGCAACCGGGGAAGAGTCGCTGCTGCTGCAGATGACGACGATGAGTCGAGGAGCGCTGCTCTGCACGAGGAGGATGGTGATGATGATGGTCCATGACTGGGAGAACGGAGTATAAATTTATAGCAGAGTGCGTGACTCACGTCGCTTGCTGAGTTGCCTAAAAAAAGTTGTCTGCATCGCGCGGGTCCATTGTGTCTCTCGCAGTTCGAAACTGTGCATCCGCCTCGAGTGGCCGATAACGACGCGATAGGGAGGAGAGGGAGGAGTGGCGAACGATGGGGGAGAAAGAGACGACCTCTCTGACCTCTCTCCCACGCTTCCCCCCGGATGAGCCGTCACCATACGTGGTGGTGAGTGGTGGTGTTTATAGGTCTCTGTGTGGGTCTATGGGTCTCTGTGGGAGTCTATAGGTCTCTGTGTGGGTCTCTATGTGGGTCTATGGGTCTCTGTGGGAGTCTATGGGTCTCTGGGGGGTCTATGGGTCTCTGTGGGAGTCTATGGGTCTCTGGGGGGGGGGTCTATGGGTCTCTGGGGGGGGGGGGTCTATGGGTCTATGTGGGGGTCTATGGGTCTCTGTGTGGGTCTATGGGTCTCTGTGGGAGTCTATGGGTCTCTGGGGGGGGTCTATGGGTCTCTGTGTGGGTCTATGGGTCTCTGTGGGAGTCTATGGGTCTCTGGGGGGTCTATAGGTCTTTGTGTGGGTCTATGGGTCTATGTGGGAGTCTATGGGTCTCTGTGGGAGTCTATGGGTCTCTGTGTGGGTCTATGGGTCTCTGTGGGAGTCTGTGGGTCTCTGGGGGGGTTTATGGGTCTCTGTGGGGGTCTATGGGTCTCTGGGGGGGGTCTATGGGTCTATGTGGGGGTCTATGGGTCTCTATGTAAGTCTATAGGTCTCTGTGTGGGTCTATAGGTCTCTGAGGGGGTCTATGGGTCTCTGTGTAAATCTATGGGTCTCTATAGGGTCTGTGGGTTTCTGTGTGAGTCTGGATATCTGTAGGGTCTTTGGGTGTTTGTGTGCATCTATGAGTATCTGTGTTGCTCTCCACCGGTCACCTGCAGCGTAAAGATTACTCATTGACATGTCTCACTACATGTCAGAAAACGACTTTAAGGACAGCCACTCTATTACAAAATACACCGTAAACATTGATTACGTCAGATGTCCCATTACTGCCACATCTTCTCCATCACTCACCCTTAACTCCGTAGATTTCAAAAACAGATAGTATATTGGAATTGTCCATGTCAACATTAGAGGCCTTAGGGGCCGTCCATAAATGACGTCACGCACGTGGGGGGGGGGGTCAGACATTTGTGACGATGGGGGGGGGGGGGGTTGAGAAATGTGACGTCACATCAAAATGCGCAACTTTAAATAAATATAGACAACACGTTCTACTTAATTAAATATACTTTTTAATAAAATATTTCTCCTACAACATCAGAGTACAGCGCCACATTAAACACGCACTATAATTACAATAGTTTAAAGCGATTTGAAGCATGTTTTATTTTTTTTGGGGGGGGGGCAGAGCTTTGTGACGTCATATTTGAGGGGGGGGGGTTGACTTTTTGTAACGCCGTGTGACGAGGGGGGGTAATAAATCGTCCGAAATCACGTGACGTCATTTATGGACGGCCCCTAACGGTTGACAACCGTTAGAGAAGAAGGACAAGAATTAGCTGAGGGAAATGGGGTGAGTAAACCTTCGAGGAAGGGGTCCTCGAGGAAAATGAAAGGGGCGAGCACGAGGGGAAGGGACGCTTGGAGATTAAGACAAAGTCCAAGTATAAAGAATCGAAGCCCAGGCCTAGCAGCAGCGTTGTAAAGGCTCTTAGCGAATTAATAACGTGTCTCGGCGTCACTACATGTCAGAGGTCGCAATCGGGTACCCGATACCCGTACCCTACCCGATACCCGGCTACCCGTACCCGGCCGTGTACGGGTACCCGTTTGCGACCCTGGTGCGGCCGGGTACGGGTAGCCGGACGTAACTCACCCCAACCAATGAATGAGAAGGCCGTGAGTCACTGGTGAGTCACCGTTTGTCACTCATTTCCCAACATCTTGTCTCTTCTCACAATTCAAGTTCTTAGAATCAACCCACCCGCGCCTGCAACATGGCTTCATCCCAGAGGTCGCAATCGGGTACCCGATACCCGTACCCTACCCGAAACCCGGCTACCCGTACCCGGCCGGGTATCGGGTAGGGTACCCGTTTGCGATCCTGGTGCGGCCGGGTACGGGTACGGGTAAGGAATCAAAACCCGTTTGTGACCTCTGCTACATGTGTACACGTGGGACGTGTTTGTGGTGTAAGTCTGAGAATGCGTGCCCTCTGGGTCTCTGTGCGAGCCACGACAGTACAGTGTTTGTGTGTTAAAACAGTATGCACGTGGATTTAAAGCTTTCGTGGTTCTTTCGGTAAAGTCACGTAGAAGGGAAATAATAAAATAATACAAATAAAACATAATAAAATACAATTATCACGACGTTTCGCCCACAACGCAAGCAGCCGTCCTCAGGTGAAGAACACAGAAACCCATATACTCATACAGAGACCCATAGAGTCACACAGATACCCATAGACACTCACACAGAGCCCCTCATACTCATACAGAGACACATAGAGTCACAAAGACGCATCGACTCACACAGATGCCTATATACCCACACCGAGGCCCAGAGACTCACAGAAAGACCCATAGACACTCACACAGAGATCCATAGACTCACACAGAGCGCCACAGACTCAGACAGAGACCCATAAACACTCACACAGAGACCTAGAGACCCACACAAAGCCCCTTAGACTCTAACAGAAACTCATATATTCACAAAGAGACCCATAAACTTACACAGAGACTTACAGACTCACATAGAGGCCCATAAACACACACAGAGACCCATAGACAGACACCGAACCCCATACTGATAGAGAAACCCATATACTCACACGCAGACTCAGACAAACCTATGACTAACCGTCCTGTTTATATTTCACAACATACTTATGTCGGCTCAGTGTGGGCAGGCGATCTGTCAAACACGTGCATTTCTAAGCATACTAGATTTCTGTTTCTATTTCATTTATACCTGATGATTGCTTGTGTTGCAATCGAAACGTCGTATGCTAGTATTTAATTTATTATTTTATTTTTATACGTGACTTTACCGAAAAAACCAAAGAGTAATTCATGCAGTCACGAAAGCTCCAAATTGAGTATGGCTTTTTATTGTTTATGGAGGAGCCCCGTGGGTAAGGATTCAGTCTCCTGGCTCTGCCAAATGGGGTTTGGCCAGGAGACGTCATAGACGTCTGTCACCCCGGAGCCTCCGGCACAAACTTAATTAAGTTTTTTTTAAAATCGTGGTTTGGTGGAAGGGTTACCAACCCCTCGCACTGGTCCAGAGCCCCCATTTGACTGCTGTAGTGGTTACAAACGCCATGAACGGAAGGCCAATCTAAATGAGCCCTCCCCCTACGGCACTGCCCACCACAACGTTGCCGTCCGGCACCAACGAGGAGGTAGGGAGTTGTTTTTTACTAGTTCAGAACTAACACACACAATAACAACCGCCATTCGCCACTAAGTGGCGGTGACGTCACCACGACGCTTGTGCCAGGCCACATACACACATCCACACAGACACATGCACACACACATGCAAACGCCACCATGGGTATTCCCTGCTGCTTCCCAGAACGCGTGGCACCGATGCTGGGAAATAGGTGGTGACCCTTCGTCATCCCATCCAGTTTCAACCCGGACCTTCTCCCCCCCTCCTCCATCCTTCACATCCATCATGGCATTTATCACGGTTCTGTCGCAACCCACTTAAGAGAGTCCCGGAAACGCCTCTTCCCAGGAAAAAATGAATTGACACAAAAGAGGTTTCTGTTGTATTTTTGGTGGGGGATAGATTGCGTAAAGGAGAAATGTTGTGTCATTAAACCCACCACCATAACCACCCAACACAGCCAATGAGTAAGGGGTTTGTAAAGTAACACAAAACGTGACCAATTAGTTTACTAGTTCAGAACTAACCAGTGTGTGTGTTGGACAGTAAACCCACAACATTTCCAATATCTCAGCTTTAATCTCTATGTGGCTGTCTATCCTCTGATTTCAAATGTGAGTCGCTGGATGTGAGCCGATTTAGCATGCAATGTAAAGCTGCCCATGGGCGAAAGAGGGAGTTAGAAGGTCTACCCCCTGCAACCTGTAGCGACTGTCTTTGTGCCATGTTGATGGATATTACAAAGGACAGCCAGACAGGAAAACTGTAACCATTTGGACTCATAACGGACATCAGTGGGTATGAGTGGCATGCGAGGAATAAATACATCTTCTGCCTTAGGGGCCGTCCATAAATTACGTCACGCGATTTTGGACGATTTTTGACCCCCCCCCCTTCGTCACACGGCTTCACAAAAAGTCAGACCCCCCCCCCCTCAAATATGACGTCACAAAGCTCTGCCCCCCCCCCCCCCCAAAATAAAACATGCTTCAAATCGCTTTGAACTATTGTCGTTGTTGTGCGTATTTAATGTGGCGCTGCACTAGGAGAAACCATTTATAAAAAGTTATTTAATAAAGTAGAACGTGTTGTCTATATTTATTTAAAGTTGCGCATTGCGAATTTTGATGTGACGTCACATTTTTCAATCCGCTCCCCCCCCCCCCCTTGTCACACATCGTGACAAATGTCTGATCCCCCCCCCTAGGTGCGTGACGTCATTTATGGACGGCCCCATAGCGCACCCTGCCATTATAGTTGCCTCAGTGACACGTGGAAGTAGCTTGTTTCACATTGAGCCGAGTCCTGTTGCAGAGTTTTGGAGGATCCAGATTCCTAACAGGGAAACCAGTCATGACGCACGCGGCTCTAATCCACCACACGCGGTTCTTTAATCCACCACACGGGGCTCTATAATACAACACGCGGGGCTCTTTAATCAACCACACACTACTCTTTAATCCACCACTTGCAGCTCTTTATTTCACCGCACGCAGATTTTTAATCCACTACGTGCGACCCTTTCATCCACCACGCACGGCTCTCTAATCCACCGCACGTGGCTCTTTTAAACAACCACGCAGGGCTCTTTAATCCACCGCACAGGGCTCTATAATCCACCGCACGTGGCTCTTTAACCCACCAGAAGCGGCTCTTTAATCCACCGCACAAGACTCTTAATTCCACCGGATTCGGCTCATTAATTCACAGCACGCAGTTCTTTCATCCACCATGCAGGGCTCTTTAATATACCATACGCGACTTTTTAATCCACCACACGCGGATCTTTAATCCAACACACGCTGCACTTTAATAACCAGGCGGGGCTCTTTAATCCTCTGCACGGGGCTCTGTAATCCATCACACGCGACTCCTTAATACAGCACACAGGGCTCTTTAATTCACCACACGCGGCTCAATAATGCACCCCGTGCGACTCTTATACCACCACGCATTGCTCTTTAATCTACCACATGGGGCTTTTTAATCCATCATGCGGGGCTCTTTAATCCACCATGTGGGGGTCTTTAATCCACCAACCGCGGATATTTTATTAAATCCATGTGTAACGGTTGTTATTGGGCGAACGTACACCGTCTCCGGGTGGTACCCACTACTTACCAATAGGGGGCAGTCAACGGGCTGAGCCAGTACCAGGGGACTATGGCCCAAGGGGCCAACAGTCAGCCGGGGAAACTGATCCTGGAACGAAGACCCCAACCCCCAGGTAGGGGGCTGTGGGGGAATGATGTCACCTTTCCAGAACCTGGTGGAAGGTTCGGGAAGGGAGGCGTGGCTAGGGCGGAGCAAGCCACAGAGCAGGATAGAAGGCTGGACCCTGGGAGGGTCTGGGCAGTGCTGCCCAGCTCCAGAGAAGAGCCAGCTGAAGACAAGACCAGCTAGCCAGGACCCTGGGAGGGTCCGGGCAGTGCTGCCCAGCTCCAGAGAAGAGCCAGCTGAAGACAAGACCAGCTAGCCAGGACCCTGGGACTCACCTGACCCTGATCCTTGTCAGGGCCGGGCCAGAGTGGGCCAGTGGTGCGACCCTGGAAGCCTCGGAGCCCGACGTCCTTATCAGGGCCGGGTCCGTGTGGCCGGTGGTCGAGACCTGTACCTTGGCTGGGTCAGGTCAGGTCAGACTAGCCTCCCCTAGGACCCCCCTTAGCCGGAGGATTCTGAGACCCTAGCCCCAGGGATAGGGCGAGCCAGTCCAGAGTGTTCGGCTGCATTGTGCTGTATTAGCCCCTTGTGTAATAAATAGCGTTGCCTCTACCGATCCGTCTACGCCGTCATAAAGAACCCACTACACATGTGGCTCTTTAGTTCACCACAAGGTGCTCTTTAATCCACCACACACGAATCTTTAATCCACCACGTGCAGCTTTCTAATCCACCGCACGCGACTCTTTAATCCACCAGACGTGGTTCTTTAATCCACCACATGCGGCTCTTGAATCCACTGCAAGCGACTCTTCAATCCACCACGTGCAGCTTTCTAATCCACCGCATGAGGCTTTGTAATGCACCACACGCGAGACTTTAAACCACCGCACGCATCTCTTTAATCCACCAGACGCAACTCTTTAATCCACCACACACGACTTTTTAATACACCACGCTGGGCTCTTAAATCCACCGCATGTGGCTTTTTAATCCCCCATGCGGGGCTCTTAAATCCACCGCACGTGGCTCTTTAATCTACAACACACGGATTATTAATCCACCACACGCGACTTTTTAATCCACCACATGGGGATTTTAATGCACCATGCAGCACTCTTAAATCCACCACATGCTGTGCTTTAATCCACCGCACGTGGCTTTTTAATCCACCACACTGCAAATCTTTAATCCACCACGTGGGACTTTTAATCCATCACTCGGGGTTCTTTAATCCACCACACACGACTTTTTAATCCGCCACACTCGACTTTTTAATCCACCGTATGCGGCTCTTTAATCCACCATGTGAGGCTCTTTCATCCACCATGTGAGGCTCTCTAATCCACCATGCGGGGCTCTTTAATCCACCACACGCAGCTCTTTAATCCACTTGCAAGCGGCTCTTTAATGCACAGCACGCAGTTCATTACGACACATGGGTCGCTTTCATTCACCGCATGCGGCTCTTGGATCCACTGCAAACGACTCTTCAATCCACCACACGTGACTTCATAATCTATCGCATGGAGCTATTTAATTAACCACATGGGGCTTTGTAATCCACCACCCGCGATGCTTCAAATCACCTCACACATCTCTTTCATCTACCTCATGCGGTTTTTTATAGACCACGTGGGGCTCTTTAATTCACCGCACGCGGCTCTTTAATCCACCATGCAGGGCTCTTTAATCCACCACACGTGACTCTTCAATCCACTTGCAAGCGGCTCTTTAATCCACCATACGGGGCTCTGTAACCCACCGCACTCGACTCTTTAATCCATCATGCAGGGCTTTTTAATCCACCATACGTGACTCTTTAATCCACTTGCAAGCAGCTCTTTAATCCACCACACGTGACTCTTTAATCCACTTGCAAGCGGCTCTTTAATCCACCATACGGGGCTCTTTGAACCACAGCGTGTGTCTCTTTAATCCACCACGTGCGGCTCTCCAATCCACTGCAAGTGGCTCTTTAATCCACCGTACGGGGATTTTTAATCCACCACAAGGGGATCTTTAATCCACCATGCTGTGCTCTTTAATTCACCACGTTCGACTTTTTAATACACCACATGGGGCTTTATAATGCACCACGCAACATTCTTAAATCCACCGCATGCGGTGCTTTAATCCACCACCCGTGGCTATTTAATCCACCACATTGCGTATCTTTAATCCACCTCGTGGGACTCTTTAATCCACCTCGTGGGACTCTTTAATCCATCGCGCGGGGCTCTTTAATCCACCACATGCGGATTTTTAATCTACCAAGCATTGCTATTTAATCCACCACGTGGGGCTCTTTAATCCACCATCCGGGGCTCATTAATCAATCACACGCGACTCTTTAATCCACCATATGGGGCTCTTTAATCCACCGCATTCGACTCTTTAATCCACCATATGGGGCTTTCTAATCCACCACATGTGGTTCTTTAATCAAAAGACACAGCTCTTTAATCCACCACTTTCGACTCTTTAATCCACCACATGCGGCTTTCTAATCCACCACACGCGGCTTTCTAATCCACCACACGCGGCTCTTTAGTCCAGCACACGGGGCTATTTAATCCACCACAAGGGGCTCTGCAATCCACTGCACGATACCCTTTAATTCGACACCTTCGACTCTATAATCCACCACACAGGGCTTTTAAAAACACTACATGGGGCTCTTTAATCCACCACGTGAGGCTCTCCAATCCACCGCATGCGGCTCTTTAATCCAACAGATGTGACTTTTTAATCAACCCCATGCGGCTCTTTAATTCACCGCACTCAACTCTATAATCCACCACATGGGGCGCTTTATTCCACCGCACAGGGCTCTTTAATCCACCAGTAGTGACTCTTTAATCCACCGCACACAGCTATTTAATCCACCACATACAGCTCTTTAATCCACGACACTTGACTTTTTAATCCACCACATGCGGCTTTCTAATCCACCAAACACGGCTCTTTAATACACTGCACACGGCTCTTTAATCCACCACACACGTCTCTTTAATCCAGGACACTCGACTTTTTAATCCACTGCACACGGCTCTTTAATCCACCACACGGGGTTCTCCAATCCAGTGCATGTGGCTCTTTATTCCACCGCACAGGGCTTTGTAATCCACCACACACGACATTTTAATCCACCGCAAGTGGCTCTTTAATCCACAAGACTCGGCTCTTTAATCAGCCAGACTCGACTCTTTAATCCAGCACACGGGGCTCTGTAATCCACTTCACTCTACTCTTTAATTCACCGCACGCAGCTCTTTAATCCACACGTGGCTCTTTAATCCATCACACTCGACTTTTTAATCCACCGCACGTGACTCTTTAATCCACCAGACACGGTTCTTTAATCCACCAGACGTTACTTTTTAATCTACTGCATGCGACTCTTTAATCCACTGCACAGGGCTATTTAATCAACCCCATGCGGCTCTTTAATTCACCGCACGCAACTATTTAATCCACCACATTGGGCGCTTTAATCCACCACACGCGACTTTTTTTATCCACCACATGGGGCTCTTTAATGCACCACACGCGACTTTTTAATCCACCACACGCGGCTCTTTAATCCACGACGAGCCAGAAATGTGGTGCTGCAAACCCAGAGCCTCAACAGCTGCAGCAGGAGGAGGAATATCACGGTGGCTAGGAGATGTTAACTACCTTGCCTGGTACACAGGAGGTTGTGACTGCTGTATATTTGGAGTGTGCGTCTTTCTCCACTGGTGGTCACGTGGATTTTTCTCTGAGTCCTCCGCTGTTTCCCCTCCACGTTCAGAATGAATGTCACGCGTCCAGAGTATTTAGCTTGCCGGTGTCCTGTACCAACGCTGTCAAGATCGGCCTCTGTGGAGGAGGATCGTGATGTTCGCTACTGGGCAGTTAGAGGCAGTCGCCATCCAGCAACGACAACGGATGGCAGTGGAGCGACGCTCACAACAACGAGCGGAGCGCCGGGTGGCTAAAACACAGCAAGTTGGCACAGAAGGGGGCAAATGGTGCATTTGTAGTGACAGGATAGGTCACTGTGTGGTGCCGGGCCTGCGAGGCCACGGCGGAAGATGCACCGTCATCGCATACACCCCAGACACGAGGTGCAGTACCAACCTTAGTGGGGGTTTGGGAGAGCGCTGGTTAGCGTGATGACACCACGCCCTGTGCGAAGTGCGGGCTCCCACTTGAGGGAGCCAGAGAGCATCAGCTCAGCCAGGGTAACATCAGGTGATGCTACTCTTGTTGACCTGTGGCCATGTTAGGCCTCGGCAAGGTAAGGTAATTTACAATTTTTACCGGGTAAAAGGTTAAAGGGTAAAGGTGTCGACATGCCAAGGGATAAGGTAAAGAGGAGGGTAAAGGTAGCGTGGAAGAATTAGCTGGTAAGGTATAGGTAGCGCAAAATATTACCCGGTAAATACCTTGTTTACCGCTCTCTAAAAGCTCCATGGCGCAGTCCGTGGCCTCCATTTAAAATTGGAATCGTCGAGAGTATTCTACACTAATTTTACTACCCGGCTTCGCCCAAGACTTGGATTCTTGTCTTGTAATAATACACGGCCTACGCGGAGGGTGGGGGGGATGCGTGACGTCAGCAGGCACACTGCGTGACGCTGCCGCATGCAGATTACATCACAGATGTGACGTGACCGCTCACTTGCCGTGCAAAATATATCCATTATTGCGCCCCCCCTCCCCCCCACAAAATACGAAAGTCTATTTTTATACTTTTTGCATTGTGTACAGTCTGGAAGCTGCCCCCATGCCAAATTTCAAGTTTGTTGTATGTTGAGAAGTATGCTAAACATTTCGAACAGACACACATATTCACAAATTTCCCTTTATATATATATATGAATAGAGCGCTCTACCTAGCATTTACCTGTTATAAACCTTTTTCATGTGTAGTACCCCAGTAATTACCCTGTAATCGGGTAATTTGTATGGGGTAAGGGTAAAAGATAGGATAAAGGTAGGATCGTTGCTTTTGACCTTTTATCTTTTACCTTACCTTGCTAAAGGGTAAAAGATAAGGGTAGAGTGATTGTATTGGGGTAAGTTACAAGGTAGGGTAAAGGTAGGCTCGTTGTTTTTACCTTACCTTGCCGAGGCCTAGGCCACGTGACGGGTCGTTACCGGAGGGGGGGCACAGATGGAGGGGGCCAAAAGGTGGTCACATGGTCTGGGAAGAGCTTGCGAGAGCCTTCGGGTAATGGTGAGAAAGATCGAGAAGGTGGGCGGGGTGAGAAACAGAGCTAGACCCAGCCCGGACATATATAAGGGGGTCCCTGAGAGGGGTTCTTCGTGTTGGAGAGGCAAGGAGTTCCACGTCAAGCTGAAGAAGCCTCCAGCCACACGGTCCGGGACCCAGCTTGTGGTCTGGACCGGGATCGCGTAACAGAGGGTGTTAACGCAGTAGTGTGGGTTAGTCGGGTGGTCACCGCCCTAGGTATATGTTGTGTTAACAGTTCATAAATGTGCTGCTCCTAAAGACAATGTTTGCGACTCAGTTGGACTCACTACACATCTACCAGACATCTCAATCAGGCAACCCATGGCACCTGCTGGGTCTGTCCCGTGACCTACTATCAGCAGCAAGGCCTCAAAGTGCACCTGGCCTGGCATAGGCGACGTGGTGACGTCACTGCCACTGAGTGGCGAATGGCGGGTGTTGTTGTTGTGATGCCATCGAGAATCCCATTTCATTAGAGCTGCCTGTAGTTGTGTGTAGTTTTTTTGCCTTCCCCCACACCTCCGCTTAGCACGGTTGGCTAGGTACGGTGCGAAAGAAGTTCAACATACACACACATACAGGGCATGAGTTTGGTGCGTGGACGAGTGTCTGACTTGGGTGGTGTAGCCATAAATTTTAGCTCATCAAAGTGGGCTTATCATTATCATCATCGTGTGGAAATGTGTAGCAGCAACTAAATAACTCTAAATACGTGATGTTGATTCTAAATGTGGAGGGGAAAAATCAGAGGACCCGGAGAAAAATCCACACGACCACAGAGAAATAGAGACGCGCAAACTCCAAATACACAGCAGGCGTCAGGGTCGGGATCGAACCCACGACCTATACACCAGGCGAAGTAGTTAACATCTAGCCACCGTGACTCCGCTATACAAAGTGTATATATATGGTGGATATATATGTAGGATTTACTTATATTGTTATATATATAACATAGCTGGGTATTTTTTATGAAGTCGACAGAAGCAACCTAAAAACTCACACCGCATTAAAATGCAGCTCATTTACGTAATGTAATAATAAAATTTGTGGGCATTTATATATTTAATTTATTCTTCTTATTCTTTAACATAATTTAACGTCCTCTCGTTAATTGAGGGAAATTATTAAGGAAGTTACAGAACACCGGCGATAAATTGGGAATGGAAATATATTTATTAAATACGTATTTACAAAATAAGCTGTCGACAATCCATAGCGTGTCGTGGCCTCCAACGTCGACAATGACGACGACTGCCCGAGGCGCGCGGCACCCCCGTGAGGTCACTCATTGGGGTTCCCCTCTCACCCCTCCCTCCTCACCGCGTGAGTCACTCAGGGATTGACCCCCCCTCTCTCTCTACCGTGAGTCACCAGAACCCTCCCCCTTTGTCACCTTCCTCCCTCTCCTCCAACTCCCCCCCCCTCCTCGCCACCCCCCTCGCTACATCCCCCAATTAACCCTCCCCTCACCCCCCACCCTCCCCTTCCCCCCACCTCCTCGCCACCCTCACCCTCAAATAGCAACAGGGGAGATGATTTTAACACGCAGGCTTTCGCGACCAATGTCATCCATAATAGAGGTTGTTTGGGAGGGGGTTAGTTCGCGTAAATATATAAATGTGTCATTAAAACCCGCCACCACCCGACACAGCCAACTCGTAAGGTTTGTGACGTAAACAGAACATGTCAATTCGTCACCAGTACAGCACTAACCAGTGTGTTGGAGAGCCAAGCTACAACATTTACAATCTGAGTACGACGTTTCGCCAGTAATTACAACTAGCTTCATCAGGCGACAGCTAGATTTGTGGAGAAGTCCACCTGTTTCGTTCTAGCCAGGTGTTTTGAAAAACAAAACGTCTGAGTCAGTTTTGGCACGGTACATAAAATACAGAAATTAATATCTGGTACAAAATATGTATTACCGAAGCTATCAACAGAAGGTGTGTACAGGATTAACTGCACGTGTGGAAAATGTTATGTTTGGCAAACAGGACGAATGATCAGCACGAGACTAAAAGAACATCAGAGAAATATAAAATTCTCCCAAATGCAACTGTCAGCAGTAGCAGAACACGCGTGCAAACAAGGACATTCAATTGACTTTGATAATGTTGAAATTTTGTGCAAAACTAGCTTAATAAAAAATAACTTTAACCGTTTGCACATGTGGCACATTAGGAATAGATCACTTTTAAATATGTCCTTGTACAGCAAGGGAGTAAAGTGTGGTTATGTGAAGGTCCTGATGTGCTGTGCAGTGCATCAACGCATGTGTGTACAGCAGCATGTGATGACTGAGTCGGGCCTGTAGGTGGCTGGCAGGGTTAACCGCACGTGTACACCAGCCACATGGTTAATGGCGTCTCGGAAGGATTGCAGCGTGTAACTCGCGCTGTTGCATTTTACAGGTAAAGGACCCAAAGGTTGTTTTTGATCGTTATATAAATGTTCTAGACTTGTTCTAGACTTGTTCTAGACTTGTTCTAGACTTTAAGCTTGGCTTTGAATTGTTCGTTTGTGATATATGCAATTAGAGGCGTTTTAGCACTGTGCATTGTAAAGGGATGACGCACTGTAATTATTTACTGTCATTTTAATTCTCTAACTCTAATACTGTTTAGTCTATAACCATGCCCATGTATCCATAGTATGACTACTTGCAATGCTATTGAGAATAGAACACATGTAAAGTAGTAAGCTGTACAATGGTGAGATACAGTATGTATACTATACACATACAGTACATATAGTGGGTCTAATATACCGATGTAAGTGGATGGTATAGATAGACATACAGCTTAGGATTAAAGTAATAGTCGAATAGTGATGTGCAAATGTGATTGTCAAAGACAAGAATGGTTTATAAGTAGTAGAATTGGGTTTAAGAGAAAGGGTGAATGAATAACCGCACGTGTAAACCAGCCACATGGTTAATGGCGTCTCGGAAGGATTGCATTTGTAGTAGGTTCCAGGAGACTTGGACGACGTAGTTGGAGGCACACTTATTTATTAAGCACAAAGTACATAACAGGCCGAGATGTACAACACTTGAAGGGGTATCGGCCCCTTCACCCGTCTAACTGGGAGATCAACACTCTATGTCACAGCTAGCCTACTCCTAGGTCCTCCACTACCAGGCTAGGGGAGGCTAGCTAACCCAGCCCTGGTTAAGCTGGGATTACGGCACCCTGAGTCCCCAGGCCGGCTCTTACAAGAGCATCGGCTCTGGGCTCTCGGGCCCACGCCACTGGCTTGCACTGGTCGGTCCTGAGAAGGACAGCGATCCAGGGGAGCCTCAGGGCCTATCTAGCAGGTCTTCTTGCTTCACTGGTTAAGGCTGAACACTGAACCCCGAGCCCTCCAGCTCACCGCCTTATATAGCAACTCCCCCACTGAGGGGTGGGGCCGTGGGGGATCCCAGCTCCGTGTCAGCCCCCCAGGCTGAACGGTGCGGACGTCGACGTAAGCGCCTCTCGGCGTACGGGCATAACCACGCCCAGTGTGTTTGTTAAGCCCTCTGTAACACCTCTACATCACCCCCCCCCCCCCCCTGTACAGCCCGCAGCCGTCCCGGCTGCAACAAAATCTCAATAAAGATGCATCCCCCCAAATCCGTGTGTGCCTCGCGTAATTTAACAACAACAATGAACAACAACAATAAGAAAGAGAAAAATAACCCGATGCACCCCCCCCCCGAATAAATACCGCATCCCGTAAAAAGCGCAACATATATATAATTTCCAGGACCCCCCCCCCCACTCCGCGACCCCCCCGCAAGGGCCGCACAAGCGGGCGACCTCACAAAAGTCTGCGCGTTTTGGCGCGCGTTCTTGCAGCGGGGCCGTCACAAGGGGCAACCCCGGTTGGCCCAGTGGTGGTTGTCAACAGTCCGGGTGCGAGAGTGTCTGGCTTCGCTGCTGAGCGACCCCCGACCCCCCCGGGAGGGGTTGGCGGTCGTGAGCACGTCAATCCTGGTGCACCTGGAGGTGGAACAGTTGGTGGCAAGTTAGGCGAAAGCAGCAAAGTCGGACTCCGGGAGTCGGTGGACCCCTCACATGTTTGGCCACGCGTGTGTGTGGTAGGAACATGGGGCGCAACGAACGGTTTCAACCTGGAGGGGTGCACGAACCACCGACGCTTCCCCCACCGGATACGCACGCATTGTGGCCGCAAGACCTGCACCACTTCCACGGGCCCCCGCCACGGCCGCACCAGCTTAGACGAGGTCGCCAGTGGTATTTGGGGACAATGCAACCACGCCTTGTCACCCGGTTTCCACTGGAGCACATGTGCCCGACCCAGCCTGAGCCTCTCATTCGCCTTTTGGCGAAGTTCTGAATTCTGGATGGCCGCCTCCCGCGCCTCTGTCAATTTAGCGATGTTGAATTTGACATGGTCGGTCAATTTAGATTTAGCATGCGGCATGGAGATCTGCAGCTGAGTCGCGACAGGTGGGTTAGCCTCGCGGCCATACATTAGGAAAAGGGCGAAAATCCGGTCGCCGCATGCGGAGCCATTCTGTATGCCGCCAAAACCCCCGGAATATGAAGGTCCCAATCGGTCTGGGATTCAGAGACCTGTTGGGACAGCATGGACGTGATAGTCCGATGCAGACGCTCCACCATCCCGTCAGTTTGCGGATGATATGGGGAGGTACGAATTTTTTTCGTTCCCAGGAGCTCGCATACTTCGTGAAGAAGTTTACCCGAAAATGTTTTACCCTGGTCGGTCAGCAGCCGCTTCGGAGCACCTTTGTCGAGGACCTAGCCCTGGACAAAGGCCTCCGCGATGGCTGCTGCCGACTGATTGGCGAGGGGCCAGGCCATAGGCCATCGCGTAAAATATTCTACCCTGGTCAATAGGTATCTATTTCCCCTAGGTGTAGCGGGGAATGGGCCCAGAATATCAAGCGCAACGAGCTCGTTAACCCGGGAAACTTTGATAGACTGCAATGGTGGGTTGGACCCCCGCGCTGGTGGCTTCCGTTGCGCGCACTGAGTACACGACCCTAAAAGCTCATCCACGTCCCTTGCCATGCCCGGCCAAGAAAAATCCAGCTGGAGCATGGCAAGGGTTTTGTGAGTCCCCAGGTGAAGGAGTCGCTCGTGCGCAGCCCACACCACTCTACCCCTCAATGCGGAAGGCACCACCAGCCGGTGGCGGCGGGATCTCCCGTCCTAATGCATCAAAAGACCCTGAAATAACCCCCACGAGTCGACATTGTCCGCCCCTTGACCAACTCCCCCGATGCGACAGCGCAAAGCGAGGAGGGAGGTGTCCTCCATTTGGAGGCGCCCCCACTCCACAACAGACAACCCCAGCAAAGAATCCCTCTCTTCTTGCTCAATAGGACCGGCAATCGAAGGCGCATCAGCGGCGGCCGCAAGGACCGAATCAGAGATCATATTTGGAGGTCTGCAACGCCCCAAACCCAGGAGGCAAGCGCACTCGGAGGTGGGCGGCAAACGCGACAGAGCATCTGCGTTCGTGTGGCGAACGCCCTTACGATAAATAGTTTAAAAATCGAAATCTTGGAGAATCTCCAACCATCGAGACAATTGTCCCGATGGCTGTTGAACCCGCAAGGCGTACTGCAGCGCCGCATGATCTGTGCGGACGGTGAAATGTTGACCGTACAGATATGGGCGATATTGCTGAATGAAGTAAACGATTGCCAATAGTTCCCGACGGGTAACACAGTACCTTTGTTCCGCCGGAGACAACACCCGACTGCCGTACGCAACCACATGCTCTACGCCCCCAACAACCTGCGAAAGCACGCCCCCAATGCCCGTGTTGCTTGCGTCTGTATCGAGCAAGAAGGGTTTTGTAAAGTCAGGGTAACTCAATAGCGGAGCCCCCACTAGGGCGTCCCGGAGGGAGCGAAAAGCAGCCTCCTCCTCCTGACCCCAATGAAACTTGACCCCCTTGGATGTAAAGGCATGTAACGGTTTCGCAATCGTAGCGAAATCAGCGACAAATCGTCGGTAATATGACGCGAATCCAATGAAACTCCTGACCTCCCCCACCAAGGTGGGAGTCGGCCAGGAGCTGACACATTGCGTTTTGGCGGGATCTGTGGCAATACCTGAACGTCCGACAATGTGACCCAAATACCGCACCGATTCGCGGAGCAAATGACACTTCTGGGGCTTGAATTTCAAATTAGCAGCCCGCATTTTGAGAAAAACGGCACGCAACCTCTGGAGGTGTTCATCGAATGTTTTACTAAAGACGATGACATCGTCTAAGTAAATTAAACATGAATCCCATTGCAACCCAGCCAGGACCAATGCCATTAATCGCTGAAAAGTTGCCGGCGCTGAATGCAGCCCCATCGGCAAGCGGTTAAATTGGAAAAGGCCGTGCGGCGTACGGAAAGCAGTTTTCGGTTTAGATTCATCATCCAGAGGGAGCTGCCAGAACCCGGACAATAAATCCAATGTGGAGAAGAACCGCGCCCCCGCCAGGGCATCAAGCGATTCATCCATCCGAGGAAGCGGGTATGCGTCGGCTACAGAAATCTTGTTTAGCCGACGAAAATCGACACAAAACCGCAATGAGCCGTCGTGTTTTTTAACTAAGACGATCGGCGCACCCCAGGGGCTGGTAGAAGGGGATATAATATCCGCAGCTAGCATGTCGTCTACGGCCGATTTGACATGATCCTTTTCGGCGGGACTCAACCGAAAATAATTTTGGCGGATAGGCGCGCTGTCACCCGTGTCAATATGGTGTCGCAGCAATTTAGTACACCCAATATCGTATTTGTTTTGACTAAAAACGTCGGAAAACTCGCGCAGGAGGATTCGAAGCCTCTCATGCTGTGAGTCGGACAGGTCCGATGATCCCGCACAAAGCGCATCCAGCCACCCCTCATCACGGTCCGAATAAGGTCGCGCCGGTGGAGCGGCGCTCACCTGACCAATGACCGGTTCCTCACAGGGTACCGGCGTCGCGTGCGCAAGCACGGTCCCTTGAGGAACCACAGCCGTTCGCGATCCTACATTGAGGACCGCGATAAAGGGGTCCCCGTCCCCTTTCACAATGGTCTGGGCCGCTATCAAATCGGGTCCGTTGACCCCGGCCCTAGATGGTCCCAACAGAACCCCCCGATCCCCAACACCCTGGGCAAATGGTCACCGCAGCCTAAGAGGCACGAGCATCTGAGCTCCCGGCGGTACGCGTACCGTCCTCGCAACCAGCGCCCGTACCGTCGCAAATGCCATACGGACAGTAGCGGGGGAGTATTAAAAACATCATACGTCAGCCCAATGGGAGTTCGATGCAAACCCAGCGAGGAGGAGACCAATATTGGGCCGGATAATTTGATGTCCCCAATACAAATTTGCACGCAGATATGTCCGATAATGCCCAGCGAGCCCCCGTTAGCAGCGTAGCATGGAACATCAACGGGGAGCAAAGGGCGGCTTTGAACGGGGAGAATGTTATGAATCAAATCGGACACAATAGTTGCCGATGCTCCCGTATCAACTAAGACCCGCACCTCAACCCCATCAATATGCCCCACAACGACTGACGACCCTGACGATGCGGCGACAACGCGATGGGCCAACTCGGACCACTGGCCCGGTTGGAACGCACTCCCCACTGTGGCACGTTTCGGCGCGACGACAGGCAATTTTTGACCCCCGTTCGTTGCAGTGCGGGAGTGTGTCACAGGTGTGTGCGTAGGCCAAACATGTGGGGTGCCACGACTCGCCGGAGTTTGCTGGTGAGGCTTGGGTAGAGGCGCGACGTCCGGCCGAGGCGTCGCCCCGCGCTGTCGAGGAGCCCGGCATCCCGAAGCCACATGGCCCCGGAGGCCACAGTTGTAGCAGCGCGTGAGCGCCCCAGACGTGTTGGGCTGATCCTGGCGGCTCGGTCCATCCCGAGCCGGTCGTCCCCCGGCTCTCCACTCCATCGGGCGATCCACAGCGCAGACCTCTTCCGATGGGAGCGTGGTTGCAGCCACGGTATGCCCGGCCGCCGCCTTGCTGGCCTTGCGACGCTGGGACAGCAAGTTAGCGTGGATGTGCCGCGCGGCCCGCAGGGAACACATCTCCGTGTCGTCTTGCGCCAAGACGACAATGTCCAAATCATCCGCCAACAGCAGTATCTTCTCTGCCACCATGGCATCCACCCCTTCCTCGTCCATCCGAGGAAAAGCCGCCTTCGCTAGGGCCAGGAGAGCTGTGCGGTATGCCAGAGGCGATTCCTTGGCACCCCGCTGGTGATTGTAGAACAACTGCCTGCAGTCCGAAGGTGGTCCATAGACTGCAGACAGGAGTTGAAGCGCCATTTGCAGCATGGCGCGCTTCGCCCTTGGCGCCGAGGTGAGGGTAGCGAGGGCGTCACTGTCGAGCATCGCCGGTAGCGCGCGTAGCGCCTCGTCATCCGTCCATTGTGCCATTTCTTGGTGAGCGAGGAAGCGTCTTCGGAAGCCTCCCCAGTCACCGTCTTCCCCCACGAACTCCTTGAGAGGTGGTAATCGCTGCTGTAACGCGGCGTCCGTAGTTGAAGATTGCGCCCCGTCATTCCCGCCACTCCATACAGTTTTGGCGGGAAGGGCGGGTGCCATCGGCGGTCACTCTTCTGGTGACACGCCGGCCGCCATTGATGACGTGGCGGTTCCTGGTTGGCGAGAGTCGGTCGCCTGACGTAGCCCGGCCCCGCCCTCAGCACCCACTGTACTGATGGCGGCAAATCCGACTTCCAGGCCCGTAGAAATGGCGGGAACCGGCGCCACATGTCGTCCGTCGTCGCCCCGTGCCGCTCCTCCTGCCCCCAGGTGAGTAATTTCCTCCAACGTGGCGGCTGCTGCGTAGAGTAGCTCCGCCAGGCGGGAGTGAGCCAGCCGTAGTCCATCAGCCGACGGTCCCCACCCGTCCTGCTGTTGCGGTGTGGGTGGACTCGGCTCCGGTTGCTCGGATTCGCCCTCCGCAATCTCGGGATCTGAGTCGGCCGAAGTTTCCTCCTCCCCCGGTTCCCTGGTATGAGCCGTCCATCTTGTATCCATCCTTAGAAGACCACTTCTGACGCCAGTTGTAGTAGGTTCCAGGAGACTTGGACGACGTAGTTGGAGGAACTCTTATTTATTAAGCACAAAGTACATAACAGGCCGAGATGTACAACACTTGAAGGCGTATCGGCCCCTTCACCCATCTAACTGGGAGATCAACACTCTATGTCACAGCTAGCCTACTCCTAGGTCCTCCACTACCGGGCTAGGGGAGGCTAGCTAACCCAGCCCTGGTTAAGCTGGGATTACGGCACCCTGAGTCCCCAGGCCGGCTCTTACAAGAGCATCAGCTCTGGGCTCTCGGGCCCACGCCACTGGCTTGCCCTGGTCGGTCCTGAGAAGGACAGCGATCCAGGGGAGCCTCAGGGCCTATCTAGCAGGTCTTCTTGCTTCACTGGTTAAGGCTGAACACTGAACCCCGAGCCCTCCAGCTCACCGCCTTATATAGCAACTCCCCCACTGAGGGGTGGGGCCGTGGGGGATCCCAGCTCCGTGTCAGCCCCCCAGGCTGAACGGTGCGGACGTCGATGTAAGCGCCTCTCGGTGTACGGGCATAACCACACCCAGTGTGTTTGTTAAGCCCTCCGTAACACCTCTACACATTTTACAGAGTGACGGTGCGGTTCTTCACAAGATTAATATTAACTACAATGAATAAATGTGCTTGCCCTCGATTTGGAGCACCTGCCCACGTCCTTCATTTCGAGTGTGCAACACATAGCTACTGCCTTAGTGCTGCGTGGAAGCGAATCATCAAATAATACATTATTTAAATGCATGCCTACATAGGGCAGCATACTTCAATAGGGATTACCGTTGGTTCAGACTTGGTGCAAGAGCGCAGAAGCGTGGCCACCACATAAACGCCTCTATGTAACGAACAAAACAGTTCGACTTCACAAATCTGGTTGTCGGCCTGATGAAACTAGTTGTAATTACTTGCAAAATGTCAGACTGAGATTGTAAATGTTGTGGCTGGTGTGCTGTACTCGTGACGAAATGGCACGTTCTGTTTACGTGACAAGCCTTACTAGTTGGCTGTGTCAGGTGTTGGCGGGTTTTAACGACACATTTATATATTTGTAATGCGAGCGTACATCGACTGTCGTCGATCGCAGGGATAGGCTTCGCCACTTCAGCCTTTTAGCCAATCAGGTGGGTGGGATTATCGGGCCAGAGTTCAAGGGCGGAGCTCAGGGGTGCTCGTGGGGAACCATCTGGAAGGTTCGTAAGGGGGCGTGGCTAGAGGCGGGGCTTGGGGTTATAAGGGGAAGCAGGAAGGGACTCGGGGTCAGTGTGGGAAGTCTCGAAGCGGGACCACGTCTCGCACCTCCGGAACGCCATCGGCCACGTGGCGATTTGCAGGCGGTCGGCCAGCGGCGCTTGGGAGCGGGAAGAGTGAGCGGCCGCGCGCGGAGCAACAACAACAACAACTCGGGCCGCGCGACGCGGAGCTGTCCAGCCGACGAGAAATAAATAATAAAAGAAGACAAGTCACAGACCGTCGTCGAAGTGGTTTATTACATATTTACGCGATCTAATCCAAAACAAACTCTATTATGGAGGGTAGATGATGTCTCTTTAGAGCACTGAGCCGGCGACGTTCTGGGCAATGACCCTTTCTCATAGCACACAGTGTTGTCAATGCTGTTGTTGACAAGAAGGGCGTGCTGTGGTTGTTAGCGTTGTTGGTTGTTGGACGCAGCAGCATCGCTAGGAACAAAGAAAAAGATCCCCCGTGTAGCCTCTAACAGACTGTTGGGGCAATGTGCTGTTGGGAGCGAGTGGCAGCGCCGATGAAGGCCGCCACTGGCACACGAAGGGTGGCCAGAACCACGCTGCGCCGCCGCCTTTGTCTCCCTCATGGCGATGTTTACTACACACCACGATACCAAGGCGCTCATCTGGGGCTGAGTCGGTCTCAGGCGGGGAGGAACCAGGGACCGGTTCAAGATAATCGCTCTCACTGGTTTAGTTGGTGGTGGCCGTGAGCGGGAATCGAACCCGGGTCTACCACCACCGCTCCCCACACAACCACCACAGCCACCACAGTGGCACCGTGCAGGGTGTGGCGAGGTTCGTTGCTGTCAGAACGCAGAGCTGCAATCTCGGCGCTTTTCACGTCTCTCGGCACCTCGCCCATACACTCACGCTTTCACTCACTCACGCTTTCACTTACACACTCACGCTTTCACTTACACACTCACTCACGCTTTCACTTACGCACTCACTCACGCTTTCACTTACACACTCACCCATACACTCACGCTTTCACTTACACACTCACTCACTCACGCTTTCACTTACACATTCACTCACGCTTTCACTTACACACTCACTCACGCTTTCACTTACACAACCATACACTCACGCTTTCACTTACACACTCACTCACGCTTTCACTTACACAATCACCCATACACTCAGTCATGCTTTCAATTATACACTCACTCACGCTTTCACTTACACACTCACTCACGCTTTCACTTACACACTCACACTTTTACTTACACACTCACCCATACACTCACTCACGCTTTCACTCACACACTCACTCACACACTCACTCACTCACGCTTTCACTTACACACTCACTCACGCTTTCACTTACACACCCATATACTCACGCTTTCACTTACACACTCACTCACGCTTTCACTTACACACTCACCCATACACTCAGTCAAGCTTTCACTTATACACTCACTCACGCTTTCACTTACACACTCACGCTTTCACTTACACACTCACGCGTTTACTTACACACTCACCAATACACTCACTCACGCTTTCACTTACACACTCACTCACGCTTTCACTTACACACTCACTCACTCACGCTTTCACTTACACACTCACTCACGATTTCACTTACACACTCACGGTTTCACTTACACACTCACTCACGCTTTCACTTACACATTCACTCACTCACGCTTTCACTTACACACTCACTCACGCTTTCACTTACACACCCAAACACTCACTCACCCTTTCACTTACACACTCACCCATACACTCACTCACGCTTTCACTTACACACTTAACCATACACTCACCCTTTTACTTACACATTCACCCATACACTCACGCTTTCAATTACACACTCACGCTTTCACTTACACACTCACGCTTTCACTTACACACTCACCCATACACTCACTCACACTTTCACTTACACACTCACCCATACACTCACTCACGCTTTCACTTACACATTCACCCATACACTCACACTTTCACTTACACACTCACCCATACACTCACTCACGCTATCACTTACACATTCACTCACTCAAGCTTTCACTTACACACTCACTCACGCTTTCACTTACGCAATCACCCATACACTCACTCACGCTTTCACTTACACATTCACTCACTCAAGCTTTCACTTACAAACTCACTCACGCTTTCACTTACACACTCACGCTTTCACTTACACACTCACTCACGCTTTCACTTACACATTCACTCACTCACGCTTTCACTTACACACTCACTCACGCTTTCACTTACACACTCACGCTTTCACTAACACACTCACTCACGCCTTCACTTACACATTCACTCACTCACGCTTTCACCTACACATTCACTCACGCTTTCACTTACACATTCACGCTTTCACTTACACACTCACTCACGCTTTCACTTACACATTCACTCACGCTTTCACTTACACACTCACTCACGCTTTTACTTACACACCCATACACTCACTCACCCTTTCACTTACACACTCACCCATACACTCACTCACACTTTCACTTACACACTCACCCATGCATACACTCACTCACGCTTTCATTTACACACTCACCCATACACTCACGCTTTCACTTGCACACTCACCCATACACTCACACTTTCACTTACACACTCACCCATACACTCACCCACGCATTCACTCACACACCCACACACTCAACCATATACTCATCCATACACTCACCCATACATACACTAATCCATACACTTATACACACACTTACTCACACACTCACCCACACACTCACCCACGCACTCACTCAACAACAACCACCATTCGCCGCGAAGTGGTGGGACGTCACCGCGACGCTTGTGACAGGCTATGTGCACCTTGAGGCCAAGGGAAGCGTCGAACGCCCGCTGGCAGGAGGTCACGGGGCAGACCCAGGTGCCACGGGTCGATTGACTGAGATGACTGGCTGATGCACCACCTGTGCCCCCTACTGTGCCAACTTGCTGTGCTTTAGCCACCCGGCGCTCTGTTTGTTGTTGTGAGCGTTGCTCCTCTGCCCTCTGTTGTTGTTGGAGGGCGACTGCCTCCAACTGCCCAGTAGCGTCCTTCACGAGCCTCCTACACAGAGGGTGATCTTGACACCGCTGGTACCAGTCATCGGCAAGTCCACTCAGCTCTACATCCTCCTGTACCACATCACTCCATCTCTTCTCTTGACCGTGCCGCGTCTGTTTAGCCTCCTCGATCCGGCCGAACAAAAGCTGTTTGGGCATGCGGTGATTGGGCATGCAGGCTACATGGCCCAGCCAACGCAGCCTTGCCTGCCGGAGGAGCTCACCGATGGGACTTTGTCCAGATCTTTCGAGGATTTTTGAGCTCCTCATACAATCCAGCCTGGTATAACCCAGGATTGATCGTAGGAAGGCCAGCCTAAATGTTTCTAATCGGCGAAGATGTTCTGTTAGGGGGTCCACGTTTCGCAAGCATAGAGAAGGGAGGGAATGACTGTAGCAGAGAAGACCTGAAGCTTCGTGCAGAGCAACAGACCAGGTAGCTGTCACACAGCGTTACGCAACCGATGAAAAGATAATGCTGCTCGACTGATTCCGAGTGAGTCGTCTGCTGTTAAACCTGAGCCGGTCATGAGCACACTGTCCAGGTATGGGAAACTCCCCACTCTCTCCACAACTGCCCATCACCGATTGGGAGATTGTGGGTGTGGAGTGCCCGATGGTACAAAATACCCGGGCAGGTGCTTAGTTTTGGTGGGGCTGATGGTAAGGCCCCGCCTCTTGGTGGCAAGCTCCAGGTTCAGCAGCAGCGCCTCCAACTCCTCCTCTGAGTGAGCAGCGATTACCAGATCATCGGCATACATAACATGGTTGAGCAATAGGGAGCCATCCCTTGACCGCACCCGGGCATCGATCAGCCTCCCATTGTGTCTGTACCAGATGGAAATTCCTCCGGTACAGCTACGGAAGGCTTCACGAACTACGTGGTCGAAATAGATGTTAAATAATGTTAGAGCCAGAGAACATCCCTGTCGCACCCCAAGGTGAACAGGGAATGGCTCCGACTCCCGGCCACGCCGTTTTACCCGGGCCCGCTCACCATCATGAAGGTCCTTAATGATCGTGAGCAGCGGATCAGGGGCTCTGAAAGCACGAAGAACAACCCAGAGCCCAGGCCTACTGATGGTATCATAGACCTTGACCAGGTCAACAAAGCAGAGATGTAGGTCTTGTTGGAATTCCCTACACCTCTGCTGTAGCAAACGGACAGAAAATAAGGCATCTGTGCAGGACCGCCCTTTCCTGAAACCACATTGGGGCTCCGCAAGCCTCTCCTCAGCGTGCCTGGCAAGGCGGTGTTGAATAATCCTTGCCAGGACTGAGCAGTGAGATGCCCCTGTAGTTGTTACAGTCTGTGCGGTCTCCCTTCTTAAAGAGGGGACCACCAGGGCATCCTTCCAGTCCTGCAGAACCCGTCCAGTGATGTCATGTAGGGCAGTCTGTGCACAAACACCACCCTCCCTCAGTATTTCGCTTGCGGGATCATCTCTGCCCGGTGCCTTTCCTGGTCTCAGACTCTTGATCGCCTTCAGTACTTCCTCAACAGATAGCACTTCAGGCAGCCACTCACAGGGGGTGACTTCCTCTTCCAATATTTCAGGCACGGCAGGCTCAGCAGGCTCAGCAGGGTCATCTCCACTTTGTCCCACGATGTTTTCCATGTGGAGGGATTTCCCCTCCCCCAGGACTTCACAGAAATGCTGAGCAAATCTACAAACCTGTTCCTGGGGGTCGGAAATTGGATCACCGTTTTTTCCCCTAATGATGGTAATAGGTGTGGCGCTGCAGGTTACTTTTTTGATGGAATTAAAGAGCGATTTGTGATCGCGGGCCATTGAGCGCCGCCTTTGTCTCCCCAGAGGCGATGTTTACACACCGTACCAGGTACTTATTTGAGGCTGAGTCGACCTAGGGGAGACCCAGGACCGGTTCAGATAATCGTCACTGGTGTTGGCCGTGAGCGGGAATCGAGCTCGGGTCGCCGAGTTCATAGCGGAGTGCGCTCACCGCTACATTACCACAAACACACTCACACACAAACCCACACACACCCACAAACCCAGACACACACCCACATACACACACAAACCCACACACACACCCACTCACACACAAACCCACACACACCCACAAACCCACACACACACCCACACACACACAAACCCACTCACACACCCACTCACACACAAACCCACAAACCCACACACCCACACCCACACACAAACCCACACACACCCACTAACCTACGCATTTTGACATTTTCTCACACACTCGACAAGACAAAGATCCCCCAGATAGGCTGCTCAGACTTTTGGGGCAAGTACTCGTTGCGGCACCGCACACGAAGGGGTAGATGGTCAGCACCATGCCCGGCCGCCTTTGTTTCCCTAGCGGTGATGTTTATACACGACGCTAGCTACTCACCACTCACACACTCTATCGAAAACGTAGACACACTCACATATTGACACACACACACCCTCTCACTCACACACAAACCTCCACTCCCACTCAATAACCCACGCTCTCCTCCTCCTCCACCTTTGCCTCCTCCACCTCCTCTACCCTCTTCTCCTCCACCTCCTCCACCCCTCATCCTGCACCTCCTACACCCTCTTCCCCCTCCACCCTCTTCCCCCTCCCCTCCTCCCTCTCCACCATCCCCTCGTCCCCCATGGCGGCGTCGTTGCTATAAATAGTCGCGCGCATTGCACGCGGAGTTCCCGCACGCGACTTGAATCACAATGAAGAGAAAATCCCCCCCCCTCCTCCCCCTCCTCCTCCCCCCCCTCCTCCTCCTCCCCCTCCTCCTCCCTCCTCCCCCTCCTCCTCCTCCCCCCCCCCACACCCCGCACACACCCTTTCTCGTCCACATACACACCTCGTCCACACACACACCTCCTCAAAGACAAAGATCCCCCGTATAGCCTGTCACAGACTGTTCGGGGCAAGTGCTGGTTAGCGAGTAGCAGCACCTATGAAGGTCGGCACTGTGGCACACGGGGGTGGGGTGGCCAGCAACCACGCCCGGCCGCCTTTGTCTCCCCCCAGCGGCGACGTTCACCGCGCACCACCGCACGAGGTACTCGTTCCAATAGGCTGAGGAGTCGCTCCACGTCGACCGTCACCGGCGTTGGCCGCCAGTTGGCGAATCGACCTCGGCTCGTGCTGACTGACGGCACGTGGTGGTGCGGCACGTGGTGTGCGGCACGCGGCGCCGTCTTTGTCTTCACAAGCGCCCCGGAGTGTCGCTTCGATTCAGCCATCGGGAGTCTCATCAGCGAGCCGAGTCTCTGCCGCTGATGAGACCGCCGGACGACGACGACGACAACCAAAAATCGGTCCAAATGTGTCGTTGTTGCTTCTTATTCTCTCTCTCTCTGTCTCCACTCTCGCACGAAATTGCTGGTGGTGCCCTTGGTGAATATAGCACTCGTGGAAGGGAGGGGGCCTTCGTGACTTGATGGGGTGATTGTAACAAGACGCTGGACGTGTTCCCGCGGATTTCTTTCGCTCTTGTCACGCGGCGCTTCCGTTCGGGGACACTTTTCGCCAGGACGCGGAGCGCACCGTTCATATCGCAGGTGTCTGAGCGACCGACGATTTTG